>NW_028263380.1:9829684-10129684 GCF_051168715.1 Poecilia mexicana | reverse complement strand
CCTAGTTGCCATGCTAGCCTTTATGAGATTTCATTTAAAAATTCATATTGAAGTCCTTTTTACATGTTTTTTTATGTCTCTTAAAGGAAATTTAGCATGTATGCACCCCTTCTTGTTCTCTCAGATCAGTGGATCAGATGTTCTTGATCTTCCTAAAACACAATTCAAGTCAGGGTGACAGAGTTGTTGCTGCTACAGGTACATAACTTTGGAACACCTGGTGTTTTCAAAACTTAAAGAACTTATGAACACCATTCCAAGCATGACAGATGCCGTAATAAAATCTTTTTTAAAAAAAAACAAAAGAAGGCATCCCTGGTGATCAAAATAGCGTTTTATACTTCAATTTTATGTTGTTTGTGCGATTTTTCCTTTTTCAATCAAAGGATTTAATGTGCTTGGTTAACAGCTTTGGACATTACTGTAAATTATGTTAATTTAAGTTGTATGCACACTCAAACACTCAGCACACAGATAGGTGCCAGGCTGCTCCTCTGATGCCCCTCCTGCCAAGCTGTCCTGCTGCTTCCTGGCACCTGTCACCGTGGAGACGGCTGATTGCATCACCAGAGCTCGCCAGAGGGGAACGGCGCACTGAAAGAGAGTCCATCTCTCCATCCTTTCATCTGTTTCCTTTTAGCGACCATCCCATACACACACACACACACACCTTTTTTCCCCCCCCTCTTTTGTCCTGATCACCCCTCTTTGTCCCCTTTACGCTGCCTTTTATCTCCCCGTCATCACAATCCCTTTCATCAAAACCATAAAAATGAAAGAGGGGGGAAAAAAAATAAAAAGATAGCTCTACTGTTTCAAATCTAGCTGAGAATGTCACTCACGCCTCAGAGCACGAGATATTACTACGGCCTTCCCACTGACCTCAATCCAAATCTGAAGAGGCGTATCTGAATGCGCCTTTCATGATGGTGCCTTGCAGTGGGAGCAAAAAGGAAATTTGGTTCTTTTTTTCTGTCTAATAAGGTTTTTGTGCCCGTGGTAAATGGGTGCTCCCCTTAAATGGAAAATTCCCCTTCCATCAGATTTGACATTACGTTTCGGCTGTGATCATTCTGGGTCAACAAGTGCTCGAGAACATGAGCACGCCTTCCAGAATCTCTAGAGCCAACACCCCCTCCCGTATGAGTGTAATGTTACTGGGTGATGTGCAGTAACTACTACAGGAAGAGAGGAAAATGACGCTAAGGCACTTTTTGGTCTGGTGTATCTTGACATTTTCGGGTAAATAAGACAGTATTTGACCTGAGCTAAATGACATACGACCGTCTTCTTTTCATGTCTCGCCTCCCAGTCCAGAGAAAAGCCAGCTGAGGTGGGCGAGAAACCGTCTGGAGACGGAGGTCTGCGTGGCCAGTCAACAGGCTGCTGACCCGGAAGCCATCCAGAACTATGTTAAGAAGGTCAGTCCAAAGATGATTCATTCGGTTTTACGTTGGTTTCCTGTGTTATGATAGTGATAAAAACATTTCTGAAACTTCAAGCTATATCGAATAGTATATGGTTATTCCACCCAAGATTGATTTCTGAACTCTTCCTGAGTTAAAACATTAGTATTGTTGTTTCTAAATGAGTATGAACTTGTTTTCTTTGCATTAGATGAGCTCTGAAACCTCTGCATCTTATTCGTTATTTTGACAATTTCTCCTTTTCTACACTAAACTTTTGCTTGGAATTCCAGAGACATGTTGTTAATTCATAGAATAAAAGAACAATGTTCATTTTAATCAAGCATATACCTATGAAAAAGTAATATCAGAGAAACTAATCATTTTAAATGGTCTCTCAATTTTTCCCAGAGCTGTATGTGCCGCTGCTATCGGGTCTGTGTAAGTGCTATTGAAATGCAACTTGTTAATGGAATTTCAATGACTTGCTAACCTCTGGATGCCGAATGCCTGGAGTGGCTCGAGTTGATGACAGCCTGACCTCATGTCTAATTAATTCATCTGATAATTCTTTGGAAAATTTAGGTCAAGTAAAAATCATAGCGCAACGAACTTTCATCACCACGTGGTCTCAAGATTCCTGAGTATTTGAGAGAATATAGAAAGTTAGCTGCGTCTTGGCTAAAGTAAATAGTTCCTCATTAAGAAATTCTCACATTGATGTTTTTTGTGTCTGGGGGCGGGGGAAGCAAAAATCTGCCTTTTTATGGTTTAAATAAAATATATAAACATAAAAGAAACTGAGCAAGAACAGAATTGCATAACTTGGGACTGTCTTCAGTGTGTTGAAGCTGGTAAATAAATAAATAAATGGTTGGACTACTTGAAAAGGGAGATAAAACACCATGGTAGGTAAAGCGTCATTATTGGAGCAAATAAAGTTTTGACAATGCCTTGAGTCATAACTAATTTCTTTAAATTTAGCTTCCAAAGAGATGGACTTTTTTCTTTTTTTTTTAATTTATAATGATAATGTTCAAGGTTTTTGAGACATTGTTTTCCAATCCTTTTACCAGGACATTTTTAGTTTTGCTTTTGGTACATGTAAGCCACTCAACACTGGCCTTTACTTTGTTTAAGCATAAAAATAAGCCTCTTCTTGAGCACATGTACTTTTTTTTGTCACCACACAATTGATATAAAGAATAGATTTCAAATTGCACTTTTAGGTAATTTGTTTCAAGGAACCCTTATCCAAAGACTCGATTAGTTGTTTTTTTTTTTTAATAAAAAAAGGACAAAAAGCATAAGAGAGATTTTCTTTCCGCACTAAGCTGATTATCAAGGAGCTATTTGCAGGGTTTGCAAAAAGTCTTTATTTTTAGTGGGGGTCAGGGATTGTATCGGCAACGAGGACTGGAGGAAAACTTTTCCCCTCCACTCCCAGAAATCCTCAGAGATTGGTAGGTGACGACAAGAACTCACCCTGAGGTTGTTCTAGTCAGAGTTGGCGAGGTTAGCTATTAATGATCCTCAAAAGGAGTTTCATAACTTATTCCTCACCTGATATATTTTATTTAAGATATCATCTATCAGTATATTAAAATTCCTCAATAAAGAACTTAATAGTTAATGGGCTCTCAGGTTTTTTTTTTCATGAAACTTTAGTGTAAAAAAAAATAATACATTTGCATTATTTCTGTTTTATTGGTGGCATATCTAAGAACTTGTTTGATGTGGATTTAATTATGACGGAAAGAGGCATATTTGTAAAACATTTAGTCCAGTCATGCTAATGAAGGTTGTTTAAAAAAGTTGGAGAAAGTGTTACTCTCTGTCATACCGTTACAACCTTCCTTTGTTTTTATAACTCATGATGATTTGACCAGCTTGGGCTGAGAGTTTGTTGATCTTTAAACAGTCTGAGTGCCCCCTTGTGGTTTAAATAAATATTATACAATTAAATTGAAAAAACAAACAAGAAAAGGTTGGTGTCCTTGCCTTGGCGACTCCTCCTGGCATTCGGCGTGTGGATGTGAGTGTGTCTTTATCAGCACAGACCGAGCTCTGCATAGGGTAGCATGAGGTTATTATTGTTATAAATTTGTGACATTTGGCATACAGAGTGTCTGAGTCGTGGTGCTTTTGCTGATGTTTTTTTTTTTTTGTCTCCAATACAGTCTGTCTAAGATGGAGATCTAATTATGTATGATAAAAGTATCAGATGTATGAAAAGTTCATTCTGAACTTTTAGTTGTGAGGCAGGCTATTGTGAAGGGATATTAAAAAATAAACAAGTTAAAAATCTACCAAAGCATGAAGAAATACTTTTTAAGACACCATAAACAAACACAAGTCAGAGTCTTTGGTGCAAACATATAAAGGAAGTAGGTGTAGCTCAACACTTTTGCACAGTCCCGTGTCTGCTGTTAAACTTCCTCTGCGTCTCCACTCATGAATTCGCCAGCAGTCCCACATTGGGAAATGAAAATGTGCTCTGTTGAATAGATTTGCATCTGAACACCCAGCGAGCACAAAGGAAAACCTGATTGGATGGAAATGCACATCACTGAGCATAATGTGATAGGCTCTGGCAGCGTGACATGAATAACCAATCAGATTGCAAGCTGCCAGTGAGAGTTTGTGATAAGAACCAAAGCAAATGCAGACACAGAGAAGAGGGTACATGGTTTTTTTTTTATGTGTGTGTGTGTGTGTGTGTGTGTGCGTGTGTGTGTGTGTGTGTGTGTGTGTGTGTGTGTGTGTTTTGAAATCCTATACTTCTGTTTTTCCAGTACTAAGCCGGCCCTGCCCACTCTTAGCATCCCTCTGGATGTAATGATCAGATAAACTAGAGCTGATCTCTGTAAATTGTGTCCGTGGGTGCTGGAGAAACCAGTTCAGAGTTGCAACCTGCGTGTACGGATGAGTGAAATGTCAAAAAGAGTGGGTGATAGGGGAAGATGTGCCTCATTATTGTTCGGCGGTAGTTCTGGAAATCTGATTTTCCCTCCCCTGTTGAGTCCGCCTGAAACTGTCAGCCCAAATATCAACTGACAATTAACCGCTCCAGCTTGGTTGGAGGGCGGAGGGGTGGGTAGGGGGGTGGGACAGCAAACACACGTGCCACATGAATGTGTACAGATAATGAGGTCCTTTTGTCATTTGAATATTTGATCTTTCCAGTTGATTAGGTGGGCTGTTATTATGAAGAATACCCACCTTGCGTCTGTCAGCCTTTGTTTGTGTGTAAATTAGGCTTTGTTCGTCAGAATAAAAGGAGCCGACGCAGCAAGTTCATTTGTGCCGCTGTGGAAAAAATGCCCTTTCACACACAGAAAAAAAACTAAACAAACAAAAAAAACAACAAAAAAAACAATGAATATTCACTATAAGCAAGTGAACAGCCAAACATTATCCAAATAAAAGCAGAGCAATCAATGAACAGGCGAACGCTTCTCTTTGCTACCACCTCAATTTTAGCGGGGTCAATGGCTACTCCCTGGTCAGAAATTACATGGCCCAGGTAGTGCACCTCCTGCTGGAAAAAGCGGCACTTACTGAGCTCAGCTTTAAGGCCGTCCTTCTGAAGCCGTCCTAACGCCACATCCAACCTCTCAAGATGTTGCTGCGCAGAGGATGAAAACACAACAATGTCATCTAAATACAGCAAGAGGGATTGGCATTGCTGGTCACCAAAAACTGCCACATCTTGTTTCATAATGGACTTAACTATCCCAGTGTAACCAATTCTGACAGTTCATTTATTATTACAGGAAATAAAATGGCTTCATATTTCAACAGCTCTTTTTTTTCTAATTATTTTTTAATTCGGTGGCTGGTTTTTCCCTTATTGACCACGGTAGAGCTTCAGTCAGAAAATATGCTTGACATCAGTTGAATTTAAACTGTTGCATTCTGGGTACAGAACATTTGCTGTACCGCATCACGGCACGGCCGGGAAACGTGAGGGAAATGGAACTGCTGCGTAAACAGCTTTCACCTAACTTCAAAATAAGAGTGTGAACATAAATGTCTAATTGAATTCTTAACTTCAACGCGGATGCTGAATTTTATTGAAATTTTATTCAACTGAAAATTTTGAATTTATCCGGAAACAATTATTTAGTGGAGGCAAAGTGAGCTAAATATTTTCCATGTGCTAAATTAAAGACTTGCTTTAATTTAGCATGTTAGCAGATGTGTATTAGCACAATGGTAGACCGTATCCAACAACTTTGGATACTTCCCAGATGCATTCAATGACTACTTCTGATCAGTAACACTTTTCAGGTCAGGGCCCATTGAGAGGTTCTTAGGATGTTCTTTGCTATTTGAGAATATTGTGCATATAAAGCCAATTACAGTTGTATGAAATTGTGCTAAATTAACCTGAATAAAATAACTGACTAAATAACAGCTCTATAAAAAGTGTATGTTGTTTGTCGTTTAATCTGTGATTTATTTATTTTTGTTAAGAACTCGTGTGTTCACCATTAAATTTGGCTGATTCTGGAGTCTTGACAGATTTGTCATTTATGAACCATCACAAATAAAGGAAGAGTCAGCCATTGGTGCCTTCAACAATAAATAACTGAGTCATTTGAGGAAAAATGGAATTAGATATCTGATAAATTACCATAAATATTGTGTTTTGTAGACCAGGATTTAAGTGTCCCATTATGAAATCCTGAGGAACTCCTTTGATGAAAGGGAAATACCAATAACATTTCCATATACCAGATAGTCTATTGATTATGTGTGTGTATACTTTACAGATCCAGGATGTGGCGGAGCAAGGGGTGATGTTCGTGGGCTTTCTCCAACAGCCAGGCGGAGGGCCATATTTTTTGGGACACTGGGACCCAGAGGAGCTGTCGTCCTTGCATTCGAGCCCGTCGCCAATACACCAGCAGCCTTTCAGCACCGATACGAGCCCAACGGAGCCAAACCCGAATGGTGAAGATGCTGATCTCTGCTGCTGTGAATCGCAAGAGTCGGATTGCGGGGCTGTGGAGAGCGTCAAACAGGATCAAAACTCCTCAGCGTCCAGAAAACCAAACTTCAGCCTCCTGAAGCACCCGGTAAACTCTCTTCATAACCCAGAGGAGCTTTGTGATCAAATAATAACCTCACAGATTGGTGCCAAGGACTTCAATAAGCCTCATAATCACATCAAACCCAAAGCTCACAATGTGGCAGAAGTCCAGGGCAAACGGTCCGGTCTGAGCCTACCAGAAACAGCAGTCACAACGAGGCTGCCAGAGTGTAGATCACAAGAGACTAAACAGCACTTCACTGCATCCACAGAGAAACATCTTAATGTCTCCAAACAGAGAGAAAGGAGAGTTTCCAGCCCAGACAGCTGGCTCAGCTCTCCAGAGCTGGATCGTGACCATGACAGAAGAAGATCTGACTCAACGCAGACAGATGGGCAAAGACGCGTGACAACACAGAACAACAACCACATCAGGCTGAAGAATTCGGAGAACGACACAGGTTCAGGCTCACTGCCGGCACAGGCTAGTAAGTAAGCAGAAGGTTGTTATTTTGTTCCCCAATTCGACAGGCCCCATCATCAGGGCTCACTCTCCACTTCATTTTTGCTGATTATTTGTCTGTGCGTCTGGCAGGGATGCAGCTGTTTGCACTGTACAACCACACAGAAGAGCCCGACACGTCCCTGAGGTTCTACTCTCTCCGGGTGCCTCTTCATGTTCAGAAGGAGGCGGAGGCGATCACAGATGTTGATGCAAACTGGCTCGACCACATGACTCAGCACTTTAGCAGTGGGGCGCAGCTCATCGATGGGTTTTTCCACCTCACAGACGACCATGGTTTGTCCTCCGTAGTAATTATGTTTTTGACACATTGTTAATTCGGAGGCCAAGCAAAGTCGGCCACAGAAACCAGGGCTTGTTTTATGCTAGGACATTTTTGCATCTCCTTGCACTTTGCTGAAGTGTTTGTACCCCTTGAAATGTTCTTTTTTCTCATTTAACAACAACAAATCTACAAGGACTGACTGACCAACACAATTTGGCGAACCAACTGGAAATGGAAGGACAATGACACCTGAAATACGTTGCGTACACTTGTATTCAGAAAGTGCAGAAGTTCAGTTTACACTTTGTAGAACCACCTTTCACTGTAAATACAGCCGCAAGATTATTTTTGGTTTGCACATCTAGAAACAGACTTTCTGTAGCCATTCCTGTTTGACAAAATAACTCGTGCTCAATCAGATTACTTGGCACAAGTCAACTTTTAGATCTTGCTAAAAATTCCCAGGGACGTTCTATCACAGACCACCTGGCTGGATGTTTAAGGTTTTTATTCTAAAATAGAAATCCCACACCATCTAAGTCTAACCCGAGAATTTGAAAGTCTGACGAGATGAGAAAATCTTCTTAGACTCTTAAGACCGCTGCTGCATGATGAATGACACGCACGAGGGGTCGTCACCTCAAAGTCCACGACTCGTCTCACAAGCCGCTGCTCAGCTGCACACGTGTGAAGCGGGCTCGACCTAAACTGGACGTGGATGAAGAGCGAGACAATGGAGAGGAGGTCTGAATCACTTACATGTGCCTGTGTTTGTCTGTGACTCTGCTTGTTTCCAGACAGTGGCGTTTCATCTGTGGATAGCATTTTCATCTTCCAGAGCTCTGCGGAGGAGACCACAGACACCTCCTATGACGCCATCGTGGTTGAGCAGTGGACTGTTATAGACGTGAGCTTTCAATGTTGTTTCTCTGCCGTTTCTCGACTCGGGAGGCAAAGTTTTCCTGTGTTCCGAGAAGATGAGAAGGACAAAAAAAAAAAAAGCATCCTGAAGAGCGCCCTTGATTCATGAATCTCCCCCTTTTAATGCGCATTGGATAGTTTTGGTCAGAACTTTAAAATCATCATTTTGAAATGACAAAAATTGGGCGCACAGTTTTGAGTCTGACCTGACATTTCTCAACCTGAATGTGGTAAGAAGTATAAATACTGGCTCAGCTGTATAGTGTTTGGATAGATGTCCTTTACCCACTTTCTGCAGCCACTTTCTCCCCTCTGGCTTAGCTCCTTGTGGATACTTACTTAGGGCTGCACCGATAAATAGGACCTGATTTTCTTAATGTTGGGAGACTGGCAATCAGACAACACATGCATGACAAATCAATACTGTCCTCAGATCTAATCTATCTCTGCCATAGTCTGCAAACCAGTCATGGAAAGAGCTGCCTGACAGACCCGCCCACCATGTTACGTCTGCGGTTAACAGTCGTCATCCCACTGCTGCCAACTTAGCGACTTTATTTAGCAACTTTTCAGACAAATAATAATAAAAAAAAAGAAATATCGGCTAATATCGAAATTAGCAGGGTTTGGTCCTTTTAAAAATTAGCGATCGGCCAGAAAACTGCAATCGGTGCACAATTATATTTAATTGCTCTTATCTCAAATCATGGAGTCCAACGTTGTAGACAGGGTAATGTAATGTGAGTATTTACATCTTGTACACATTTGAATTATTTTTTTTTTCCCTTTCCAGGGTGTTGTGGTGAAGACTGATTACATCCCGCTGCTCCAGTCCTTGGCTCCATATGGATGGAGACTGATGTGTGTGCTGCCAACACCCATTGTCAGAACAAACAGGTACCAGAGCCCTCTGAAATTCTAAGTAAAGACAACACTTGATTCGTTTAAAATATTCACCCTTTCATCCCGCTGACAAATGTCTCCTAAACTTAGTCGGGTCTAATTACGGCTTTGCTCGATTGTTGATTCTTCTCGCCGAGCGTCTTGTCGGTCCCGTTCCTTTTGGGAGCAGGACTGACGCTGGAAGTCGGATATGAAGGACAGATGGCTCCAGATCTGACAAATCCTGATCATATGCTCGTCTCGACATGAAAAAGCTTTTGAAATCTGTTGCCTCTGCGAACAAACAAGCAAAAGAAGAAAACAACAAAAGAAAAAAAGCCATCGCTGAACCGCTTTTGTTTTTTAACCTGTCACTTGAGAAACTGCAGGCAGCAGAGCCTGGATTTCAGCACACGCCGCGCTAATGCAAGCTCCCTGAATTATAATACGGTGGGTGACGTTCATTAAAAGGCCTCCTCTTCTCTTTTCGCAGTGATGGAAGTTTGTCGACTAAGCAAATCCTTTTCCTTCAGAGACCCATTTTGCAACGCAGGAGAAAAGACTTCAAGGTTCGTCCTCAGTCTTTGCAAGAAATCTGTCACTTGTCTCTGTTGCGCCTTGACGGTGAGTGACTTTGTCACAGGAGGTAGTGTAAAATAAAAAAAAAAAAAGAAGGTATGTTTCTAAATATGGGATGTACAGCGACTGTAAAACCCACTTAGAAAACGTCTAATAATAGGCAGGTAGTTGGCCTCAAACTGTACAGGAAAGAGGCATCAGTGAACAAGGCTTTGTTGTGGTTTGTCAGGCGTCTGGGGGGGGGGGGAGCGAAAGAAAAGACGTGGCACAAAGCAGGAAACCATCTCAAAACACATCCGTTTGATTTCAGATGCTGAACCTCAGAGGTCGCAGCAAGGCAAAGAAACACTCAGCCGGGGAAGCGCTAGACGAGCAAGAGAACAAGTCCCTGGTGATAGAGACTGAGATGGACAGGCTGAGGATCAACGAAGAGGAGGAGGAGGAGGCAGAGGCGGAGGGGAGGAAGAGAGGGGACAGCGGAAGGAGCCAAAGAGCGGGCCTTCAGAAGAGCGGAGACGAGGCGCAGCATCAAAAGGCCTTCTCCCTGCTGCTGGAGCGCAGGGCTTCTGGCGAATATCAAGAGGAGGAAACTGACGTCGACGCCGTCCCGCTGTCCAGGCAGGAGAAGGCGGTGAGGTGGACGGATTTCGGTCTGGGCGACGAGAGGGGGATGAAGGAAAAGGTCAGGGTGGAGGAGCGCATCAAACAGCAGCTGTTCTCCGGAGTTTGTTGACGTATCTGCGAACGGAGCGATCGGAGGGAAGGGAAAGCTTTTTTAACATTCAGCTTGAATTCCTGTGGAAGAACTAATCTGGAGCAAAGCATATACAGTGCTGCGAAAAAGTTTTTGTCCACTTGGAAGTTCTCCAAGAAAGTGAAACCATAAGAAATCTGTAATTTCTTATGGTTTCAGGACTTTGGTGCATTCACCTTAGTGTTCATTTGGTAAAGTTGCGCTGTAGGGTTCCCTGCTTTGTTCTGTTGACTGTTTTTGTAATGTACAGTGCTGCACAGCTTCTCCTGCCAATGCCTTAAGTAGGACGTATGTTTGGAGATTTTTAATTTATATTTTTTTTACGTTTGCTATCTATTTCAGGCTAATGTGACATCAATTTGCCCTATTGCCGACCATTTCACACTTGTAAACCAACCAGCTAGTATCTGTTTCCTCAGTCAAATCCATAGCAGTTTCTTCTTCTGGTATTTAAATATTTTGATGAATTATGAAAACAAATAATCAAATCACAAAACCCTTAAATTTCTCATAGAAACTAGTTTATTTATAAATTATTTTCTATAGAAACAGATTATTTATTAGCTTGACTTATGGTTGGTAAAAAAAAAAAAAAAAAAAAAAAAAAGAATAAAAATCAACTAGCGGCAACACAGTTAGGGACAAAAAGATCCAAACCACAAAATGGCAATGGGCCGAAATGACCCCCATGAGTAACTCCTGAAGGTGACCTTTGCCCCCATTTCACTAACTGTTTCTAAAGCTGCTATGAGGACATATTGTTTTGTACATAAAGAGTGAGTTTCTTAGTTGTAGTCCAGGTTGTAAACGTCTTACGCAGTGAAAGGTGGTTTTCTCGTTTTGGACTAGGAGTTTGAAGTTTACTCACAGTATAAATAAATGTAAAATACACAAAGTGTCTTGCAAACGTATTGTCGCTCTTTGAGCGTTTGTCATGTTTTTTTTTTTTACAACCTTAAACTTGGATTTATTATATTTTCATCAGTAACAGTCACAAAGCTGCGTGCCACTGTTAAGTGGAAAGAAAATGTGACTTGGTTTCCAAAACTGTTAAACACTTAAAAAAAAAAAATGTGCGCCATGCATTTGTTTTCAGCTTTTCTGCTTAATACTATGTAGAATCACCTTTCACTGCACATAAAGTGGGAGGACTGATGGGGGCATAGAGCTACCAACTTTACACATCTAAAGACTGAAATGCTGCCTTTACTATGTTTTGCCACAGTGTGTGTCCAGTGCATTATGAAGGGTTAGTTTGCATTTTGAATGCAAGTCCAAAAATTTTCATTTTGGCGCTCCAAACATCTTCCACAGTTTTACACAAGCCAAACTTATAAGTTTGTTTTAACAGTGGCTTTATTTTTGCTCCACTTCCCCTACAGTCTTCACAACAGGTGGATTTATTCTGACATTAAGTTGCACACAAGTGGAAGCTGTTTACTAATATGAAATAACTTGGTTACACTGGATTTTAATTGAAGTGCAAAAGAGTAAAGAAATCCAAAATTCCCACCACACTTCTTAGATTATTGCACAAGTTTATTTTCCTTCCACTTGACATTACTCACTATTTTCTGTGTTCGTCTGTCATAAAATGGTAACAAAATGCATTGAAGTTTCTGTTGCACGACAAAATATGCATAAGTTCCAAATCAGAGTTTTACAGACATCTATTGAAAAGATGCTTCAATAGATGTGTTGACTAGGAAAGCAAGTAATCCAAGTTCCAAGGCTTATTTGAAATCTGCAGCAGCAAATTCACAGCCCGTTTACAGAGGCTCTCGGTAACAGTACAATATCATCACTGCAAAGATCAAACAAACCTTTCTGTAAGAGAGCAATAAAATCACAAGACAGCAGAGGTAGATGATGTTTTTATGGCAGGGAAATGAGAAAGCATTGCAACATTAGGTCAGGTTAAAAACAAAGTCCAGGAAGTAGACCAGACCCGTCCCTGTCAAATCAAAAGCAAAAAGGAAACCTTCTCTTACTTCAAAAACTGGCCAAACTAGTCTTTAGATTAGTCATCGCTGAAGTAAACAGTAGAGGCAGCTAAACTAAAAAAGAACGGTTTGGAACGAATCAAATTCATTCTTTGTCCATTTGATATTTCAGATGGACAAGAGCTCATCGGGCATGGATTTATAATGAATATTTCAGTCATACTTATGGGAAGTGAGATGAATAAGATCAGTTTAGTTGTAGATTCAGTTCTACAATGTGGAAAAGTGCTGCCTTTCATCAAGTGGAAGAATCAATCCAACTCTAAACTCTAAATTTAGACCAATTACCAGCATATGTATTATCCAACTCCAAAAAAAAAAAAAAAAAAAACTAAGTGATAATATGCCAAGAGGAATACAATTTTCAAACATGAACGTAATTCTTGTAGTGAGTATTTTAATAGGTACAACCTTTTGTGTGGTTTGCCGTTTTTCTCGAAAGCTGAAGGCAATAGAAAAGTTTTATTTGCAATAAATGACCCAAGAATGTGTTATTTAGAAACGAGCTCTTTATTTGTTTCCTGGACTACCTGTGAAGTGTGTGAGTGGTGTAACAATTGGGTCTCGGTTTAACAAGAAGCTCAATAAAGTGTTTGAAGCCCAGACTGCCTCAAAGTTAGCTCTTTTTCTTTTCTTTTTTTTCTCTCTTTCCTCCATTTCACTTCCACGTTATCGCCACGAACGGGGGAACATTACAACCCTTCGCTGAGAAACGGCAGCGAGAAGCTCGCCGCCGTCTCTGAGGGACGCTCGGTGATCCGTGCCAATCAGAGACCACCCGGAGGTTCCATTACAGAGCGCCGCGGGACGCCTAACCTGCCCTGGGATGGAAAACTGTTTGCTGATGTGGAAGATGTGTGAGAAAAGAGACTGCTCAGATGATGAGCACCGTGTGTGTGTGTGTGTGTGTGAGAGGAAAACAGTACAGTGGTGGCCAAGCATGTGAGAGATCGTCAAGTTTTCACTTGATGTTGGGAAAGAAAGTGAGGTGTAATTACAAAAACAAGCTCATCAGAATTTTTTTTTTTTTTTACTTTTGCAAATGAAGTTATTCTTTTTGGCACATAAACACAAAGTTTCGATTTCACCTGCTTTGTTTTCAGGTTTCAATAAATGGCTTCAATAAGTGTGAAGCCAAAGTGAAAGAGCACGGTGGCGAATTCTGAAAATCCCACAATTCAATGTATACAAGTTGGATTCTTTTCAAATTGACCTAGAGCAGATTCCAGCACACAACAGGAAAGCTGCTGTTTTATTTGGCATCAAATATAAGATCTACATGCAATGTTACACTGATGGACGACTGCACACAGCTGTAAGGCTATAAAGAAATGTTGTGAGCTCTTAATATCTCTTTAGCAGAAATTGGAATTGGTTAAAAACAGCGTCAACACGTCAAAGACAGGAAATTGGGCATATATCTGTGACCGGTGCATCTTTAAAATATATTTCAGTATGAAACATATTCCCAAAACTAAACTTTGCAAGGATTTTGTTGCAAATCTTACAAATCTCACTCTCAACTTAAATTAGTATTTGCTAGAAATCTGTACAGAAACTTGACATTTAAAGTCAAAGATGTTTTCCTGACTGTAATTCAGGAAATAAAAAGAAACAACTATATTTGATTCAGTTCGCAGTTCAGGGATGCTGTCATAGACCTTGAATGTGTAGAGAGGCATTTCCTCCCTTTGAAGGCCACCAAACGTTCCAACTTCTCCTACCACCACTTCTCAAACAGGATCCTGTCCTTTGGGAGCCCGAAGTCCATGAGGGTTTTTGAAACCGCCTCTATCATTGGCGGCGGTCCGCATAAGTAACACAAAGTCCTTTGTGGGTCCACGTTCGCCTGCAACTCCTCCGCTGTGATTCGCCCACCTGAGGACACACGGGGGAGCAGAGGCATTAATTAAGACGTCGAGGCTCGTGGTGCGCGCGCGGCTTTGATAGAAGCCGGCTTCACGTGATGAAACAGATAAATCAAAAGAAAAGCAGACTGCGGAGGAATGCGACAGTCAATCAATCATCCCCGGCTAAACGAGGAAACGGTTCTGTGCGCAGATTACTTTTGACGAATGGCTGAAGGTGCGGCTCGACTCCTGCCCTCTGTTGCGTGACGTGAAAGTTGCAGGTGAAGTTGTTGGGAAACTCCCCACATTTCTCAATGATGGAGCTCTGCAAAAAAGAATAAGAAAAAAAAAAAAAACAAGTCAGGCTGTGACAGACTGATGGTTATTGAATCATTTCAGATTTTGTCACATTTAGGGCTGAAACAATTAATCAAATTACTCGTGGTGAATCGATTATTCAAATAATTGTCTAACTTAGTAACTGATTAATCGTTGACTGGAGTATACAGACACAGAAAAGGCCATTTGCTGAAAGCACACAGAGCAGTAATTCAGTCAAAACTGTAAGAAAAGTATACATTTTGCACTTAAGATAAAAATACACCATTGTCTCTGAACATGTTCTACCCAGAACCTCTCAGGTGGCATAGCTTTAGCTTCACTCGGTTCAAATTCTTTAAGACAAATCTCATATTAAGCACATTTTACTATCCAATTATTAATCTGTTAATCCAAAAAAATAATCATCGGACCAGCCCTTCACTTTATTGATGTTAAGTCAAGCAGAAACAAGTGAGCTTTTCACATGTTGATGCCAGAAATATTATTTTTTCTTTTAGCTGCAGATGCATCCTTTGCTACAAAGATTAATCGACCGATTAATCGGAAACCTTAATGTGACACACATTAATGTTTGCAACTGCAACAGAAATTCTTCCAAGCATTCTCACTCTAAGTGAGGAGCAGGTACCTTGAAGAGGAGCTCCTCGGTGTTCTTGGCGCTGTAGCAGAGGTGGGCAGAACCGATGTTGAAGCGCCGACCAGCAGAGGACTGGTTGAGGCGCAGCAGATCCGAGGTGTGCAGCAGAATAGAGTACAGCGGATTGATCCCGACGCCGCCGGCAACCAGCAGCAAATCCACAGCTGGACCCGAGGGCAGCGGGTCGAAGTAGAAGTCTCCGCCGACACGCATGGCCACCCGGGAGCCTACTGTACACTGACGGAAGAGAACAGACGACAAAACCGTTTCAGAAAAACGGAAGAAGACGGACTTAATAATAAAGAGAACGCAACAAAATGCGCGGGTTTCTTTACTTCTAGTGTTTGTTTTTTTTTCTTCATCTGCTCTTGTCTAAATGATAATACATTATTTCTCGAGCTACGAAAACAGTGCCTAACTGTTCCTGGAGAACGATATCAAAGAAAAGGATCAAATCATCCCAGAGAAATGTACGTCTCTGAACGCGCAAATGAACGCCGCTGTTCCTCAGATCTTTCTATAACAAGACCGTTTTTATCACGAGACTACATTAAACCCACATGAATCTGCAAAGGGAAAGTGAAAGCTGAAGGAGAACATAACAGATTCAAAGAACGACTAAAAAACAAATTGATATTTTATTCAGAGGGGAAAAATAAACACTCACTGCCTCTCCTCTTAGCACTTTTTTTTTTGTTCCCTCCTTTTCAGTCGTCTCCCATCACTCACCACAGTGTGGACCCAGTGTGCTGGGGGATGTTTCGCGTACTTGATAGCCAGTTCAACCACACCCTCCCTCTGCAACAGACCCGGGCTGGAGCACATGGAGAAACCTCCCACCTTCTCCACACCAGGGATGTAGAAATCCACCCTGCACCAGGAAACAGCACAATGCAAAAACATAAACCCCAAACTGCCGGTAAAAACTGATAATGCAAGTCAATCTTGAGGTGGCGAAAACATGCTGAACTGCGGGGTCAGAGGCTGAATGAAGGTAGAGCGGCCCGTTCCAGAAAACCCACAGAATGAAATCAAACCAGAAGCGCAGCTGCCTGCTGGCAACTTCGTTCCAGCTGCAGCACGTTTGTTTGCCACAAAGCACAGCCACATGTGTAGCCAATGTTAAACAGCTGGACTGATGTTTCAGCAGCACAATAACCCAGTGTTTCGTTAGAGAAAGATAAAGGAGCCACACATGAAGGGTCTGTTGTAGTAAGGAAGTCATGTCCTCTTTACAAAAACTACATATTTACAGCCAGTTAAAGCAGGATGACTGGTTACCTAGCAGCCACCAACACCGTGTGCGCTGTCCAACCAAAAGAAAAAAAAAAAGGCCTGCTTTCATCAGAGAACCTATTTTCATTACGTTGAGTCTAAAATGTCCAATGTTACTAAATGGATATCTTTCATATATCTGCATAATCTGTAAAGTTCTGTCAATATTTAAAGCTTGAATCTCAAGTGGTTGAATTTGACTGAATGCTGCCACCAGGTGGTGGCTCCGAGTACTGCAGATTTAAAGAATTAAAAAAAAAAAAAAAGGATTTACAGACCGCTGTGGTTGATAAAATATGAGCGAACAGATTTGTATTTTTAAAATGATTTCTGTATTTTGGAAACACGCAAATTCAACAAGATTAACAATTAACTGAGTCCATAAATCAGTGAAGATCTTCATTGCTTATATAGAGGTGTAAACAGAGTGTGTTCTCACCACTGTCCTGCTTTGAAGCTGAAGTCTGGGTGCACGGCTATCCTCAGTCTTTTTACTGTTTCCGATTCGGTCACGATTCCACAGACTTGGGCGGGATACAGCGCCTACGTCAGGCATCCAAACAAACAGACAGACAAATAAAACACATCAATAAAATGAGGAAGGGACAGCTTTTTACTACAAATTCACACGACTGTTTTCAAAGCAGAGCTTACATTTTGTCTGTAGTTGCTCGCTGTCCTCTCCAAGTGGTCCGTTTGTTTTGTGGAGGACATATTTCTTCTGATAGAGATGAAAAAGAAGTTAGAAAATAGTTTGTGCAAAGAACCTGAAGCTATGCAGGGAGAACTTGTATAAAAAAAAAATTAAAAAAAAAGAGGCTTGGAGTTTGACCTCAATGTCAATAAAGGACAATACACTGAACAGGAAAGCGCACACAAAATACACCAAATTATCTCAAGATTTCATGTGCACAAATGGAGACGAGCTAAGCGCTAACACTACTTTTCAATCATTTAACTTATTATTGCTATACGTCATACAGGCAAAATGTGGGGTAAAGTGGACAAGTCAACCAAACTTACTTTAGATATAGTTTGTTACCTTTGTTACCTTTTCTATTTTAGTTGTGAAAAATGATTTAATCTAGATTAAATTTACCCTACAAAAAGCAAGGTTCTCCACTCCTCCTGTACTTTCTAGGACCAATATTAATTCCAATAAAAATTCTCTTCCATCTAAAAAAAAAAACAAAAAAAAAAAACAATGCTATTTTTAGTCCAGGTAAGGTGCCTCTGATGTCTATGCTTCTGGAGGAGACCATGTCTTGTGAGTCACAACCGTCTAAAGGCTGCAGTAAACCCTGTTGGTTTTGCTTTATTTTCTGCCAGTTTTTCCTTCCACTCAATTTGCATAAACATGCTGGGATATGGCACTCTGTAAACCGTCAGCTTAGTTGGCAAACACATTTTAGTGGCTTACCCACCAAGTCAAGTCTCCCCCCATGACTGTTACGCCTTTAAATATCCGTATTAGTAGTCATTTCTATATTTATTCTAATTTTCAGAGCGACTGAATTTAACATTTTAATTAGCGGTAGCCTATGCTTGTCAACAATAACATAAATGCTTAAAATAATCAGTCTACATAAAAACTGAACAAATTTCCCCTTTTGAATTTAATTCATGAAATACACATTTTAATGACATTCTCATTTCTGGAGGTATTTGTGTATTCATTTTTCTAGTGACTAAAGGTTATTAGCAAAGGGGTCCCCACTGAATTTCAGCCAAACCAAAAAAAGAGCAGAGCAGACTCACCTGTTTGAGGATCCGGAGCCCAGCAGCAGCCTGCACAGCGGAGCAGCAGCAGGACTCTGCTGGGCGAAGCGTCGAGCAGCGGTGCAAATTAACCCGCAGGGGGCGCTCATCGCTACCCGGCTTCCTGTCAGAACAGACAACATCTGGAAAAGCCGAAAACTGTCAAAACTGCTGAGAGTCACACATTAACGGTGCTAAAGTAAACCTTTTTTATTTTGCATTCGTTTAGGTTTTATTTGAGGAGCTGATTATGAAATCTATGAAATCTACAAAATTTAAACTGAAGCAAAGGCTACCTACAATAAGACAATCTACCTTAAAATGTATTGCTTTTAGCTTAAAATAGTACTAGCAATCAGCCGATACCCCTTTCACATTACCAGGTTGTAAGAACAATAACAAAATGTTTACTTTTAAACCTAGAAAATGGAAGTAAAACAACATTCTGTACTAATGAGATGAATCTAAATGGAGTTTGGTGTGACCTCTTTGGAGTAAGCTAACTAGCTAAAGCTGCATTAAAGCAGGGTTTTTATTCCGCTTTGTTGTTTCGGGTCGATATAAGATCGGTTAATTTTCTTACCTAAACAACGCCAAACCGTATTCCACACAAATTCAGGTCATATATTTCTCCACTACAACAGTAATAACCTTCGGCATGTTAGAATTACATGTCACAAGTTTCATTGGGAAAGCTCACTTCTTCGGAGCGTTGAAACACCTGGCATTGAGTTTAGCAGCGCCCTCCTCTGGCCAAATGGCGTGTTGTATTTGTGACTTTAACTGTGTGACGAGGTAGAATCTGAAATTCAGTTAATGCCATACTGAAACAAATGTCAGTCCAAGCGGAGATAATGGCACAAATACAGACAGATTAACATTTGAAGAAGTATATATGGGTGGTTTCCATTTAAATTCAATTAAAACCAATTCAGTTCACACATCTGTTTACCTTAGAAGAAAAATATCTTCAATTAATATCTAATTAAATAATATAACATGGTGAGAATTGACTACAATATAATCAAATAGCCAGATTCAGATCCAGTTCAGTTCAGTCCAAACTATAATAAAGTACGGGCAGATGCATGTGATCATTAAAATCCAAGTTGTAAGAGACCAGGAAGAGGTTTATGGAGGATTGTAGCTCTCAGAAACTGTAGCATTTCAGTAGCTTTCAGCTCATTGTTCAGCGAGTGAAACCTAATATGTTCCTGTTTTGTTGCGCTGGGTCATTCCCTGACATAAAAAGCAGCTGCTGTCATCAAAAGCATTCAAAAGTCCATTGTATATTCCCAGTACAGCACTTTTTGACGACCAGACCAGCTTGGTTTGCAATGTTATCGCCTTGTAAATATTTATTTTTTCTTTTTAGAATATATATAAACATGTAGAGAGAACACTGGGATATCTGGGTTTAAAAATATAATGCTCATCATGAGTGAAGCTCAGTGTGCTTCTCGAATGTTCATCTAAAAAAAAAAAAAAGAAAAAAAAAATATTTGTGTATTTTTGTGAACTTCAGAGAAGTTTTCATCTCCCAGCTGACACTGACACTGGAAAACTATTACATAGATCCCTTTAAAGAGTACGTTTGATGATTCTGTGTTGTTTCCGTCATAACTAGGAACAAACATTTGACATAGCACTTGTTGTGTTTTTGGCTCCATCTTGTGGTAAACTAACAGTATGCCGTGACCACAACCTTAAAGGCAGAAATTCTAGAGATATTTTAAGATGCTGAATGTATACTCTTTTCATTTAAACATTTTTTTGATTATACTGCCAAGCCTTCTATTAACCTTAAAGCTATTGTGGGCTTTAAGTGTGGCTTAAGGAAAACAAAGTCAATGTTCTGGATTGGTCAACACAAAGCCCTGAACTCAGTCCTATTGAAAATGTGTAGGTCGAGCAGAAAGGTGTGTTTGAGCCATTCAGTCTACAAATACAACTCAGTTACACCAGTTCTGTCTGAAGGAAAGAAACACTTGTGGAAGAAGACTCAAAACTTTAAACCCCAATCAGACAAACAGTTCTAAAATCATCAGAAAAGTTAATTGTAATATAAAAAAACAGTCAGCAATACAAATACAAACGTAGAGACGCAACTGAGTTGAAAAATATTTTTGAAATTAATGTATCCATGTAGTCACAGGTCAGATTTAGAAGAGGTACAATTCTAAAGAAAAATCTATTGCATTATGTGTTTGTACAGAATCAATTCATCAAAGAAAAAAAGAGTGAAACACTCTTGGTGCAATGATGAGATTGTTCACTCTCACTCAAAGGAGAGAAATGCCAAAACTATTCTTTGATTCTCTCTCTTTTTTTTTTTTCCTTACTTTGCGTTACTGGGTTTCTCTGGCTCTTCCCTGTTGGCAACGAAACAGAGACAGAAACCAGTCTGGAATTACAAACCCAAACAATCCGCTTTCAACATGCGTAATGCCACAGTCAGGAAATAATGTTTCCTAAATTCCAAAGATTTAAAATACACAGAAAACTCCTAGCATTTTGAATTATTTAGGAATAGTGAAGTTTTTTTATTAATTCTAGAGCTATGATTGTAAGATTCATACTTAAGTGTCTACACACACAATGTGGTACAAATGGTAAAAATGGCAATGTGTATTATCAAATTGCAGAGAAAGCCAGCTGCTTACTCAGAAAGATTTTTATGTTTAAAACTAGGTATTATGCTGTGCTTAAGGGTGTGCCTTTACAATCGCAAATCTCTTCATTGGGATCTCATGGTATACACAGTTAGCAGAACCATGTTTCTGTACAATTAAAGTTTTACATCTAATTTCTTTTAAGCATTCCTCTTTGCAAACTGCACAGTCAGATTGGATGAAAAACGTCCATGAACATCAATTTATGATTCTTACCACAGATTCCAGATTTGTACTTTGACTGGGTCACATCCTTTTATTGCCAGAGCAGAGAGATGTGCTATTGTAGTTCTAGCACTGAAAGGTGAATGAAAGGCTCCAGGCTTCCATACAGGCCGGATTTGTAGCGTGAACAACTAATAGTTGTCCAGTCCATAGATTATTCCACCTCAACCGTGGATCTCTGCATCTCCTCCAAAGTTAACATGGGTCTCTTGGCTGCTTTTCCGGTTTTTGTAATCACCAGCATTGAATTTCATTCATAGGCATCAGGATAAAGAGGGCTCAATACGGAGAACATTGAAATTTGTAGTTGTGAAATGACTAAATGTGGGAAATGTAAATATTTCCGCAAGATACTTTGAATATTCAAACAAAACCTAACTGAAATATGTCAGTTTTGGAAATAAATATATGAATAAATACATAGATCTAATGTCTATGTCTCTATCAGTTACCTGACAGCATTTTAGTGCAGAAAGACAATAAATCTATTGAGTCAAGACAGCTTTATGAACCTGTACTTGAAATGATATAATTGTTAAAAACACTTAATTCTACATAGTGAATCTCACAAAGAAATACATTTTTCAATCAGAAGAACACTGTGTCACATGCATGCATGTGGGTGTATAGTAGAGCTGTTTGTCTGCATATCTCAGCGAGTCTCTCTGTATCACTTTAGTAAGAACAACATTTAATAGAAACTCAGCAGATACACAGAAAGGAAAGGCTTGCAACTGTTCAGATTCCTTTCTGCATTCCTGCGAGTTTTCTTCCTCTGTCCCTGCACTAATCACAGGTCAGTCTCAATGTGCAGGTTTCATATTTTCAAGAAAGCCCTGAAGAAAACCTGTCAAACAGTACAATCCTGAAATTAAAAAGACAATTAGAGAGATTAAACTCATTCCATTAAGACAGATTGTGGTTTGCTCCACCCAAGTGCTCTGGAGGAAGCAACTGTTTCAGAGCTGCATGGGAACTGTTTAACCAACACCAAGAACAACTCGACCCCTGTTGCCGTTGGTGTGGGGGGGAAAAAAGAGTTCACATGTAAGAAAGTTGTCATTAAGTCCTAACAGGTTTGAGTTCTTGTAAAAAGTGAGCGAACCATGTTGATGTTTTTGCCGTCCTTAGGAACAGTAGCTGCTCACTTCCTTCACTGGGCTTGTTCTGTTCCCAGCTGACTCTACCAGTCCAACTGGCTGCCTTCCTGCCTTCTTTCCCATGAGCAGCACGACTTTGTTCAACCTGTTAGCCAGTACTTCAGAGTGACAAGAAGAGATTTTTTTTTTTCAGCTATGCACAGACACCTTGCTCTCGTCACGAGCGATTGTCCCAGGCGTGATGCAAACGCATCAGCGTCATCACAAAACTAGCCTTTACGCAGATTCCTTTGCTTTGGTCTGTGCGCTTGTGAGTCAACATAAATATTTTTAACACACTCGAATGGGTGACATCACGTTGCAATTTATTTCAGGCAATGACCTCTGCAACAGTTTTCTGTACAGGAAGGCACAATGGCATTTTCCATTGTTGGGAAATTAATGAAAAATATGTATGTAAAAAGTTGGTATATCAATGCTTTTTTTAATCTTTCCTTCAGCTTTATGAAGTAAGCTAGCAATCATAAGCAGGAAGACACCCTACCCTTGCAGTCTTTATTTTTTGGCATTTGTTTCGTGACATGGAGGCTGATCTCCTTTTAAACGTGGTCTGTGCAACGACATCAAAAGACTTTAGCTTTAATTTGACTATGTTCTCACAATATTTCATCGTCTTGCTTCTGCAGAAAACTTTAAACAACCTCTAAATTGTTTCTTCTTCAGCAATGGATTCTTGTGCATTGAAGGTAGGCCATTGTGGTTAAGTGCATTTCTGATTATTTTCACAAATTGTACCCGCTAATGCCAGGTCTCTCTGAAGCAGACTACAGACAACTTTTTAGAAAATTCTTTTGACTTATGCGTCCCATCTTCTTTCCACTTCCGGATTATGAGTTTAATATTGATCACTATGAGATTTATTTATTTATTTTTTTTTGTGAAGGTATCTTTGCTTTTGTAAATTGTATCACCCGTTTTTATTACTTTGTTAGTCAATGGCAGTCAGTTATTACTAAACGAGATGACATTCATTTGCAAATAGAAGCAGAGGTGCTTTCTAAATGCTGACATATTTCAGCTGGTTTCTTGGCTTTCTATGCATGGTTTTAGTACATCCCTTCCCTTGTGTTTAGTACTTTTTCAATCATTTATCCATTGAAATGTCAATAGCTTCATTTGTGGACTGACTTGCTTTGATGATAACACTGATAACAACACAAATAATTAAACAAATATATATTTTTCCTTTGCAAAAAGTACAATAGTGCCTTCTCCTGCACATTTATCAAAAAACAAGTGATCCCATAATAGCTTCTTACTAGAATAGAATGTACCAACCAGTTCTCCTAGTACATGTACTTGTTCTTGTGTGAATTTCTGTTCTTGTAGTGTACGCGTATGCTCAAAATTACTTTTCATTCTTCTGTAAGAAGGGTGTGAGGCTGCAGCTCTGAAGGAAAAATTGTTTCAGGTTGCACTAATTGCTCTTCGGGTGGCAGCAGTTCAAACAGGGAAAAAGGCATGTTGTTGTCTCTGTTGTGATGTGTTCATATTTGCCAACAGTAAATCCACTTTAGACTTCAGGTCACCTTAGACAAGATGAGGAAGCTCTTTTCATCTTAGGTGTACTTCAGCTTGTGACACAAGGCAGCTCGGGTCCGTTTTGCACATTTGAAGAACTATTCTTGTTAGAGCTTTTTAACATTTTATCAAGTTACAGTCACCAGTTTCAATGCAATTTTTGGACGTTTTATGCAATATATCCAGAAAGTTCTGCATAACTGTGGAGAAAGCCAACATTATTTGTTCTAAATGACTTGTTGCAAACCCTCTCTGGATTTTTTACAATTTTTTTCTCTGGTGATTTCTCAAATAAAAGCCATAATAATAATAGTGAATAATAGTGCTACTGTTGACAGCTTATCCTGTCTGAGCTGAAGATCTCTTCTGCTCTTGCAGAAATACAATGGGACTTGTTGCCACTTCTTTCATCAATGATCTCCTTTAGAGCCCTATCAATCACAAAGGTTTTGTCTCGGTAGTAGGGACGCACGATTTTATCGGCATGGTATCAGTATCGGCCGATATTATCAGTAAAATTTAAGACAGGACATCGGCTATTCCGTCAAAATAACTAATCGATATAGAAGGCATTGTTTTCATATGACAAACCAATGACAATGACGCCTGCACCACAGCACAACATCAAATTTGCAGTGTTTGAGTGTTGTCATTGCCTTAGAGAGAGCAAATGTCATGAATAAATTTGGCATTGAACGTAAGGCAAGTTGAAAGTGTTACATCGTTTTCAGACTCCTTTTAAGCATTTACATTTGGTAACAGGCTAAACTTACAAAGATAATGCAATATTTTAATTCCACAGTAAAGAAAGCCATACAGTTTCAGTAAGAAGGCATAGGAAAAAAAAATATTGGCGTTGATTATCGGCCAAATGAGTTTTTAGTATATCGGAACATCGAATATCGAGCAAAAATCCTATATTGCGCATCCCTACTTGGTAGTTTGCCATTATAAAGTACCCTTCATGTTTGGAAAACAGTGTGTGAAATCTAAAAGATGTTCAAAGTCTCTCATCTCATTTTCTGGTCCAACCCTGCTGTAATACTCTGCACAACTTTATCTCTGACCTGTCTGGTTTGGTCTGTTATGTTAACATTTGGTCACTAATCTTCTCTTACAACTTTCAAAGGTCGTCACAGAACAATTTGTTTCAGGTAGACTTTTGTCTGTCTAGGTGTACTTTTGAAGGTATTTGGTTTCACTGGATTTTATTTAGAGTCTTCAGATTAAAGGGGTCTGAATAAATGAATGACAACACTGCAATCTTTGAGTGAAGAGTTCTGATTTTGAAAACCATGTTTCCCTTTCTGCAAACATCACACTTGTGTGCTGCTCTGGGTTGGTTTACCACAGAAAATCCTATTAAAATTGAAGTCAGTAGTGGGTTTTTGACAAAATGTGAAAAGTTTGTGGTGGATGACTACTTCCTGAAAGGTACTATAGTAACAATACGCGGTACCTCTCCTGTGTACTTGGTTCTTTTAAAGCTTTTAGTTGACTTTGTGGAGCCAAGAACCAAATATTGCCTCCACATTTCTGAATCAAATGATTCACGTTTATTAAGCCTTGTTCTAACCTAAAAGTATACCAAAGTTTAAGTTTTGGCTGAAGTTGTTCAAAGATAATAGGGCTAAACACACAGCCCTGTGGGACGCCTCTAGTGAGCTGTGTTGATCAGTTATAACATATTGTGGCTGATGTATTTTGCAACTCTGCGACTCATAACCACAAAGGGTTTTTCCACAGAAGTTCTTGCACAGGTTCGGTGCTACATCCAGAATTTGAGCTGTTACTAGATCATAACACTGCTTTTGTTCTTATTTTACACATCAACATAAAGATTTTTCTGAAATATAGCAAACATAAAATATTCTTAGACATTTGTTTTAAATCTAAAAACAGTATTCATACAAGAATATTCTGATAATGTAAGGATTTGTTTTTTTTCTGTGTAGTCATTTAGGTTTCTGTGTCTATTGAGTCTCCTGTCTACCCTTTGATTGTTCCCAGCTGTGTATCGTTTCCCTGATTACCCTCTGTGTATTTAATCCCACCTGTGTTCCTTGTTCCTGGTCTGGTCCTTTTCTAGTTATCAAGTCTGCTGTCAGTTGTTTACCAGTTGCTACCAGAGATTAGCTTCTAGCTCTACTCACTCTGTGCTGCCTGAATCTCTGCATTTTCTTCATTAAATCTTCATTTGCTCTCCATAACCTGGGTCTTCTGCATTTTCCTCGCCACCTCCAACTGCAAAACATGAAGGATAATACCAGAATAATTTAATCTTTAATTAATAATTTTACAATTAGATTCCCCCTCCCTCAGCAAACCAGATTTTCAATTGTGCTTGTTACAAATCTCAACCAGCGTTTTAGACAGGAAGTGAAACCACATTTTTCCTATTTTTCCACACCTTGTGTGAGACTGGTTCTGTGTGTACTTTTGTTTTGACAGAAAGACACCTGTTTCCAGGTACAGCAACAAACACACATGGAGGACAGAGATTTCGCAATTCAGGGCACTGTTTCAAAATCTCTCGATGGAATCACCAAGCTTTCGACACACATTCTCCACATGCTTCTGTGCGTTTCAGTGGACTCTCTTTTAAAAGTGTTCCTTGATACAGAACAAATGGGCTCAACGTAAGATTTGCTGTCATAATGAGGTAATGTTTATTATGCGGATTCTTATCTAAACGGTCTTGGATTGATCCTTTTTTTTTTCTGTCTGATGCAATCAAAGTTAATGATCAATCTTAAGTGAAACCAACTGTAATATTTTTGCATCATGTGAAAGGAGACGCAGCTTTGCAGCAGCAAAATTTTAAAATGTGACACTGAGACGACAAAAAATATGCAAAATTGCAGAAGGATAATTTTATATTGGTTTAAGGTGCAAAACGTAGGAAAAAATAGTTTTGTTTTAGTATTAAATGCTAAAGTAAACCCTAGGCAATTCTACAAGATCTTTAAGGGCATCACTTTATAAATAATTATTTATTCAGTCACTTTCAGTTCTTAAATTTCTTCTTCTTTCACATATTATCTGTCTTTATTGTTAAAATATTGAAGTTTTTGAAGTGCGTCCATGTCTACCTTTGTCTAGATGAGTCCCCAGGTATGCAGGCCACCGCCTGTCATCGGGAAGCAGCGCCGATGGCACACATTCCAGGTACCAAAGCCATGAATTTCACTCTCACTTAAGGGGAGAAACAGAGAGAGAGAGAGAGACAAAAAGGGACTCCCTGTCTTCCTCCCTCCTCCCTCTGTGTCTGGGTTTCTTCTGGTACTCCCTGTTGGCAACAACCCAAACAGACAGAAACCGCTCAGGGATTCCAAGGTCAACAATTTTTAACAGCATAGGATCACTTCCAGGAGATGTAAAAAGACCTACAGATATATATACAGGTATGGTACCTAAAATAGGCCTTAAATTACAATCACAATTCCATTAAGCGCCCAAAAACAGACAATGCACACAGAAACAAAGAACATTGCAAATATTTGCATAAAAAAATATTTATTTATCTGCTTTGAAAAGACATGATCATTCATGTGTGATCAACCGATATGGAATATCTGATACGGACATTACTGAATTTATATTTTAAAAAATGTATTCACAGTTTTTGAAAATAAAATGACAACATCCTAAAATAATAGTTTTGGAAACACAAATGATCTTAAACATTAAATTACTTACACACTGGTATCATGTGAGAGTATTGTACGTTAATGCTTGTTTTGTGAGTTTATATTTGCAGCTACAATCAGGAAGCAGTATCTTTTATAGATCCTTAAGATAGCAGCACATTATGTTTGGTGTTGTTGTCTATTACTGCCGCAGTGTTTCCTGGTCACTTGCCATACAGCGAGACAGTTTCTACATACAGATGAAATAGAAATACATTATAGAATAATTACTAATAGAGATAAAAACTGATATCACGGCTAATTTTGGCATCTTCCTGCAATGATTTTAATACTAACACCTGCTTTACATCCGTGTAGATGAGTGTAACCTGTTGTTTTTATTATTATTATTATTATTATTATTATTATTATTATTATTATTATTATTATTATTATTATTATTATTATTATTATTATTATTATTATTATCTAGAGTAGATAGTACAACCCCTGCTGAATAAAGAATAAAGTTCCCACCGCCCCTGCTCCACTCCTTTGTATGGTGAGCAACAGCCTAAACATAATTTGGCTCCGCGGCTTGGGTTGGGTTAACCTGATACAAAGGAGTCCTTTTTATGCGTTATCTGCCGCGGAAGAGGCGCGAGCTCCCATGGGGTATGTTGCCACGCAACCATAAAGCCCCACCCACAGCCGCTCCGGACTCACCTGGGCTGTTCTGAGGTGACGCGCTGGGCTCAGCCAATAGGCAGCGAGAACAGGTGGTGCTGGACGAAGTTTCGGGCGGAAACGTGTCGGTTCAGAGGAGGTTACGCTGCTTCTTATAAATATGTAAGTCCATTTTACCGAAGACCGGTTTAGAAAGCAAGTGAACTGTTTAGCAAGAGCGACAATAAAAGCCATACAAAGTGTTTGGTGCGGGGTGTTTGAAGTGTCTTCTGCTTGAAAATGGATTGCTCATCGACCATTTGAAGGACTGTTGTCACTTCTGATCCTAGGTCTGTGGTCTAAGAAGAAGAAGAAAAAAGACACGGCGTCCTAAAAGCTTTGGAGATATCTTAGGATTGTCAAGAATATAATTTGCCCAGCTCCAACTCCCTTTAACTGTTACCATCTTTCTTTCCCACAACTCAGGTAAGAGAGCACTGGTACTTTTTCTCATCCTATGCATATTCTTGACATCTGATTCACACTGATTTGCGCTTCTGTTCTCACGATTCAATAAACCAGTTTTACAGAGAGGCTAAATATGGCTCCACTGGTTATTCATGGGATTAGCTGCTGAAACTTTGGCCCAGAAACCGAAAATATTCCAATGTAGACGTGTCGAATGACCTTTACGTGGGATTTATTGTATTTTTAAAGGTGATTATTTGGCAGTGAAGTAAAATATCAGAGATGTTTCAAAGTTGTAGAGATGCACCGATCAACCGGCTCACGACTCGGAATTGGCCAATTTTTTTTTTTCTTGGATCAGATGATCTGCAGTCAAGTCAAGAAGTGAAATGTCTTTTTAATAATAATACTAATTACAATAATAATAAACTCACCTATTCCTGTCAGTAAATTGACCAACCATCTGAGTGTATGTTTATGAATAAGTACAGACAATAAATCAATCTTTTTCAGGTAAGTGAACACACAAGGTTGGCAGCAGAACTCTTCAGTGCAGATACTGCAGCTATGTGAAGCTACTCAAAGCAGAGCTTGCCCAAGGCAGAGCAAACCAAGCCACTGCTTAAGGCCCTGAAACCAGCCTTAAATGCTTGGAATCTTATCATCATATATGAAGAATCTGCATGATTTTTTTTATCTTTTTATTTTTTTATTGAGAATGAGAATACTATTAAATTCACTCTGACGGTTTCAGCATTAATACATTACAAGTTTTCAAAACGTACATGCTTTAAAGTAAATTCACTTTGTGAAAGATTCAAAGAATCGTCTTTATGGGATGATCTTGACAGGAAGAGGGGCCCCGAATCAAACTCTGCTTAAAGTCCCATACGTTGCCTGACTCACTGATACTTTCGGTATCAGTGAGGTGTTTAAATTGCCATTTTATCAGGAAACTGTGCTTGCTACATGTTGAGAAACGGTAATTCCTATCAGGGAGTTTGTTGAGGCTAAAAAAGGAGAGTGAGAGCTGATAACAGGAGGGCTGAACAGATTACAGCAAAAGTTGCTCTGCTGTATCATTTCGAGCTTTCCAACCTCTCCCTCACGTCACTTCTGTGTGTATAAATAGATCAACAAACAGCATGTACTTTGTTACACTGTTGTTTTAGGTTTAAGACGGATCAGATAAAGGCTAAGGACAAATACTGTGTTGCCTATATTTTTTTCCATTTTCTGTTAGAATCAAAACTAGCACCTCTCTTGGTGAGGAAAGGCCACATCAGTGTCTTTTAGTTAACATTCTTCTTATTGTTATTGCATGTACTTTGATAGAGTTGAAAATGTTGAATCCAACTCTAAAGGTGTTGCAAAGTTTTGTTCATTAAAAATAAATAAATACATTTTTTAAAGTGCTTCAATCTTTTTTACAGGCCCCAACCGCCAGTTCAAGATGGCAGAGAAGGTCCCATGGTGGAAGGTGTTCATCCCAAAGAAAAAGAGTGCGGATCCTTACGGCTTGGGCCCAGACTTCAACCCTTTCGCCCAGCAACCGGACAGGCTGAAAGACCCCTCTTCTTCGTCCAAGACCGCCACCACCACCGACCAGACCATCCCCGCGCAGGGCTCCAGCTTCCTCAGCGACGAAACCTTCGACGACTCCAAGCTGGAATCGGTGTTCAACGAGCAGACGTGCCGCAGGAACATGAAGGTTTCCCGCTCGGGTCGGTTCAAGGAGAAGAGGAGGCCGCGATCGACCCTGCCCATCGAGGAGAAGGGGAGGGAAGCCGCAGCGGCAGGGAGGGAGGACAAACGGTGACCCTGGGAAGAGGGGTGTGTGTGTTTGTGTGTGCGTGTGTAAAAAAAGACTGCTTCACAGTATTGCTTCAAAAGAAGGAGTGGGATTTAAATAGCTGAAGGAGCTTTGGTCTCATGAGGCATTGTACTGTACAGAGTGCTGGGGATGATGTTCACCTGGGTTTTATATCAATAACGCAGAATTCTGAATACGAGTTCAAATATATTTTTGAGATTTAAGACATTTTGTAGGGTTATGTTACAAATGTCTTATGTTTTGTTTTGCTTTTATCAAGGTTATTGAACCGTTTTGCACATGAAATGTCACAAACGCAATTCAAAGGACAAGTATAAGAAGTAATTGGCTGGTATCGGATTTTCTCTCTATGAAAATATTGAGTAAAGGTATCATGAAATGTACAGCGTCGCATCATGGACTGGCGACTTGTCCGGTAACCGTCCCATGGTTTTTTCCCCAACTGTAGTTTAAACCAGCAATATCTTAAGGTTGATAACTGGGACTTCTTTAGTTTCTACATCTAAATTGTACACTGCTTTTGCAATTAAAATATTTCCAAAAGGCAGAATTGGTTCACCTAAAGAAGCCATCGTTAAGCTGACACTGAACAGCAGAAACTTCTGTGATGGAAATATTTTTGAATGGTTTTGAAACTACTTTTTTAAAACCTTGATTTTGTTTTTCGCTCTTAATTTTTTTTTTTTTTTTTTACAGTTCATCAAATCACAATAACCTTTTTTTTCCTAAAAAAAAGAAGCAGTAATCAAAAGCTGTTTTTCTCTCAAAAAAGTGAAATGCTTCTTTGAAATGATGTTCAAAACATGTTTTCCAATATTTGTAGTAAAACAAACAAAAAAAAAACAATGTTAAAATGCTACAAATAATTTTTCTATGATGAAGGATAGTGCTTGTTTTTGCAAGACTTTTGTAAAACGTTTGACTCTGGGCGGTCTGAAGGATTCCGGTGAAGGTGAATCAGACATTTACCAGCAAAAAGCAGAAACTATTTTAATGAAGGATTAAATTCAATCAGGCATATTTTTACAAGGTTTGTTGCAAAGCTGCCTCTACTGAAAACAATATGCTCTTGGTATCCAGATGAAGACATGACATGTGATATATATATTTTTTTTAATTTAAAAAAAGGAGCTGTGTAGTTTTGATCACCTGTGAATGCTTGACACGAAGGCAAAGTTAGAAATAAATCTGCAACGGCTGACTCTACCGGTGTGTGTGTGTGTCTGTGCGTTAATATCCCATGAGTGTCTTAATTTGAACATTTAAAGGAGAAGTTTTTTTGTTTAGTTTTGCTTTCTTTGTTGATTTTGTCACAGTGCTTTACGGAAAGGAAAACTAATTTTCAGAACAAAACAATGCCCTTTCGTCAGCCATTGTTGTCGTACGACTTAATCCTATAAAAGCAACAAGGTTTTACAAAGTGTTCACACACAGGCCCTGCAGCATACGCCAAACCTATATGCTTCAGGGAGGACCTCACCTGTGCTGCTGCATTCCTCTGCAGCTGCTAAACATTAAGGTGTGTGTCGACACTTATGAAGGATCGCTTCTTTGCAATCCCATTAGCAATATTTTTAGTCTATCTCACAGTAATTAAGGTGCAACAGGTTAAACAAGAGCTGGATTCCTTGGAGATGAACGTTACGAGTGACTGAGAGGTGCAATGGCGTCTTATCAACACAAGAGGGCGAGCTTGTGCGCTTAAGTGTCAACCTCACAGTTGTGAGCGCGGGGGAAGAGAGGATGGAATAGCTTAAAACTATTTGTAAACTCCTAAAATTTACACATTAATGTAATCTCCACTCACTGCACTAGACCTCAAATCGATTAAATTACCGTCCATGTGTTATTTAAAGCTACAAACCGTTCTCCCTCACCATTGGTCGCTTGTTTGTTATGTGGCGTTAAGGTGTGGCTTGGCACTGTGAGGCTCCTGCAGAGCGCGTTTGGGAAAATAAACCGCAACTGCTGCTGCTGCTGAGCTGGACCAGCGCTTCACAAGCTGGTGGCCGTAGATATGAGAGAAAAAGAAAAGTTTCTTTAAGAGTTCCTGCAAGAGGAGAGGAGTTTACAGGTGCTTATAGGACCCAAATGGGATTGTACGTTTGATCAGCGGCGTCTTATTGGCCTGTGTTGACTAAAAATAACTTTGTCACAGTCCCGTTATGAAGAGCGCACCATGAGGACTCAACTGTGCTGAGCTTTGTGGCACCAAAGCTGTCTCTGCTGGAAAGTTATTTTTACAAGGTAAAGTCTTTCTTTTTACACTGTTTTATGCAACAAGTGGATGTTTTTATTATTATTATTATTTATTATTATTATTATTATTATTATTATTATTATTATTATTATTATTATTATTATTATTATTATTATTATCTGCAAATCCATTCACCTATTTCTCACCAGGTGAAGCAACAATTACAGTCCCTCGCAAAGTATTCACTCCTTTTTCATTGTCCAACATTTTGCCACACAGCCACGAGTCTTAGTGCAGTTTCAGACCAGGATATTTATGGAACAACATAAATTAGTGAGTTGATGTGAAGTAAAATGAAAATGACACGTGATTTAAATTGTTTTTTTGTTTGTTTGTTTGTTTTTTTAAAGAATGGATTGTATTTGCACTCAACCTCCTCATTTCTCTGCAGTTACTGCAGCAAGGATGCTTACGGATATGTCTCGAGCTCAACTTCACACTTGCAGACTGAAATTTATGTATGTTCTGCTTTGCAAAATATCTCAGTCTCAGATATGTCTGATTAGGTCTGACATTCTAGCCATTCTAACACACCTTTATTTTTCCCATCCCATTGTTGCTCTGTGTAAATGTTTAAGATTATTGTCGTGCTGGAAGGTGGACCTGTCCGCAGCATGATGCTGCCACAACCATGTTTCATAGTGAGAAAGTGATGAGCAGTTTTTGTACTCTGCCAAGAATAGTGTTTAACATTTTGTTGAGTTTTAGTCTCATGTAACTACTAGCACTTTTCCCAGATGTTTGCAGATTTCCCTACATGGCTGATAGCAAACTGTTCCTTTAACTTTTTTGTTGCCACTCCTCCATAAAGGCCATTTTTGTGGATTGAGTGACTAATAGTTTAAATTGTAGATTTTTGCAGCTGCTGCCGAGTTACTACTGGCATCTTGGCTACTTCTCTGATTCATATTCTCCTTGTCTTGCTTGTCAGTTTAGGTAGACGTCCACCTCTGGGCATGTTTACATTTGAGATTTTTACAGCTTGACATATATAACCCTTCCTCAAGCTGCTCTTCTGTCCTTATGAAACTGTTTGTTCTCTAACATTTTCTGGACTTCGGTGCCTCTTAAGGGTCTTAGAGTAAAGAGACTTGGATACAAATGCACGGCACACCTTTTCAGATTTTTATTTGATGAACAAATCAAAAGCCATGGAACTTGTATCCTCCACATCAAAATTAGGCACTAGGTGGTGTCACAAAAAATTAAAACGGTTTGACCCACAAGAAACTAAATCAAGCATATATCAGAGGCTATAAGTCACAAAAAGATATGAATGTAGATCTATGCATTCTGGCTAACACTGACCCTGCTTGTTTGTCTTGCTGAAATCTAGTGTTTGCTATCTGCTGCATTGACGTGAATATTTGTTACTATTTGCCGGAACACATTTGTTTTTCAAAACTGAGTATTATATGATATTAAATATAACTTTTAGCTATTCAGATGGCTGTGGGTTTCACTTTTTCTTTCCTTTTTTCATTGCCTTCCCGCTTAAAATGTCAAAAAGGAGCAACTTATCTTCCCTTCCTTCACTGTTTCACAGCTTCGAAGAATGTTTTTGCAAATGTTTCCATTACTGATTAGAGCGCAGCGGAAAGAAACTTCTTCTAAAGGCAACGTGTTGTCTGTGTCATCAAAATGCTCCTTATTCCGGTTGAATCTGCAAGCAGTTCCAGTTACTTGTCTGGAGTCACATGAGCTCCTTTTTGCCTCAAGGAGGCCAAACAACCTTCGGGGGGAAAGGTAACAAAGGCTGGTGGAGACGGTGTACGTGCGCTCTCTGCAGCACCTGCTCGGCCAGAGCTCGGCAGACCAGGGTGTCTGGCTTTTGGCCCTCTAATAAATCTGAACAGGGCAGAAGATCCTTGAGACCGTTATAAAGACAGGAATAGCAACAGCGGACAGTCTGCCAGGTTTAAAACTCCCAAAGCACGAACTGGGCACATGTAAACACGGAGGGGACAAAGGAGCTTCGTTTTTAGCAACAATACAGGTCCTGTTCAGCGTTTATTAAATTGCTAAGGAGGAGCAGGAGCAAATTCCACAGAGGGGATGAGTGTGCAAAAACGTCAGGATGCTTTCAGTGTTTGTCACTGAGCGGCTGTAGAGGCTTTTGCAGGACCAAAGTTGGTTGGAACCTGCTGACACCATCCTGGATCTTAGAAGACATCCTGAGTATATTCAGGAAAAAAAAAAAGAACAATATGTTTGAACAGTGCAGGTCCTCTTCCTCTGGTCTTTCCTTGATGTGTTTTCCATCCCGTAGCTGCACCGAGAACCTTTCGTCACACATTGACTAGCGGCTAGGGGTCTAGTACTTTTCACACAACGCTCCCCATTGTTCCCGTCTCAAGCCCAGCATTGTGGGAAGAAGAGTTAAATGGGAGGCGGAGAGTTGTGTCAGGTTTCTGCAGAGAGGATGGAGTTGCTTTCTGTTTCCTGTTTTGTGCTGCACAGCCTTTCCTGTTCAGGAAGAAAGGCCAGGAGGTCATCAGATGAAGCCCCCTTCCACACAGTGGCAGTCCATGGTGACAAAACGGGATCTGAACATCACCAGTAGCCACGCTGGAAGAAAATAGTTGTGGTGATAAAGCGTGCGTTTCTCTTGTGCAGGTATCTGAATCTTCGGTATGCCACCCCCAGGTCCCCCGCCGCCGCCGCCTCCACCCGGCCCCCCGCCACCGCCTCCCCCCTCCGCCGCCCTGCCGCAGGTGAGCCTGTCTACCTCTAGATCTTCCTCATCCATTTGTAAACACTCACCTATAACCGACACCTGGAGGCGGCTTTTGCATTATTGATTGAGCAACGCACGCAAGCACGCAGACAACTGGACAAAGAGGCGACTCTGGCCGGCAGGAAGGTGTTGTGTTTCCACAGTGTCCTTGTTTTAAATGAGCTGATGCATGGAGCAAACTGAAGAAACAACTCAGTGATCTCAAGTTTTCCTGCTTCTCTGCGTAGGGGGAAGACAAGTCGTGTGGAAATGTATCATAAAAAAATATTCCCTCAGTTCATCTTGTTTTTTATTTCTTCTGATTCCTGTGTGTCCATTAATTAGCAGTTTACAGGAAGATAATTCGACACACTGCAAAAACACAAAATCTTAGCTACAAGTAATTTACAAGTAATTTTTGTTACTAATATAATATAATATAAAGTTATATTATTGTAAAAATGTATTATTCTGCTTTCAGATTATTCCATATAACTAGAATTTTTTCATTAATATTAAATAATTATTGACTTAAATCAAGCTCATATTTTTTTACTGAAAGATAACTTGTAAGTTAGTTTTATCTTATTTAAAGAGTACTAAGATATTTTGCACTAGAGACTGAAAATACCTGGTAGAATTTTGTGTTTTTGCAGTGTACTTTTATATATTTGCATTATAATCATTTGTTTGATTATAATCATTATAATAAAAAAAATGATTATATGGACTGGAATATAGCCATAAAATAAAAAAAAAATAAAAGATCTAATAAGAAATCATTTAGATTTACAGTACTATGAATAAGTATCAATACTTATTTCATCTTTTTCAAATGTTGGTACATCACAACCAGAATAATAATGCAGCTTGGGGTAGATTAAATGTTATAAAGTAGTACATGGTTATGAAGTGGAACTCTGAAAAGTGTGGCATGCATTTTAATTCACCTTCCCTTCGCTCTGTCTGAGTATCGATATAAATGCAGCTGTTCTGTGGAGACCTGAGGGGTCAGAGATTCTGTAACTATATCTCAGAATCACCCAAAGTCCAAATCTGACTCTGAGTGAGAATTTCTGGTAGCAAGACTTGAAATATCACAGGCTCTCTCTATTCGATCTTACTGAGCTGAAAGTATTTTTGCAGAAAACTTGGAAAAAATGTCAGTCTCCATGTGTGTGAAGCTGGCAGAGGCACACACCAAAAGACTTGCAGATGTCACTAAAAAGTGATTCTACAGATTAAAATCTACCGAATAAAAAAAAGCACTTAATTTTTTTTATTTTTATTATGCACTACTCTAAGTTTTTATCACATTGAATCTTAACAGAAATGATTGTTGTCTGTGGTACGAAAATGTAAAACAACAAACAAGAAAACATATCAAGTGGTATAAATATTGTGAGGAACTTTTTTTCCCTCTCGTTTGTGACATAAATTACGATAACGTAATAGAAATGACTGATACTTGTTCTTTTCCCCCTGTTGTAACGTAGTGCCCTTTGGAGCCTCCTCAGCTCCAGTCTGGCGGAGGAGGAGGGAGAAATGCTCTGTTGGCCGACATCCAGAAAGGCGCCAAGCTCAGGAAAGTCACACAGGTCAACGACCGGAGCGCTCCTGCAGTTGATAGTAAGTCCCCGAACCGTATCGTCTAATCATGTGGAGATTTGATAAAAAGTCTATTTTAAAACGCCCTGGTGTGATGTCTTCTAGCGAGAAGGGCATGAAAGATGAGAGTGTGGGAGAAGATTATGTAGGTCAAAGGGGGAGCTGAGGTGTGGGGTGTCAATGTTGTGTGTCTGTGATCTATATTTGAACACATGCACACAAATTGGACCCTGTTACCCTTCAGGGAGGAATCCCTGTGGAGGTTAATAAAACACAGACAATGTGATTTATAATCTCCCTGCTTCTGATCTTCTCTTCTTAAAGATCTTATAATAATTTATATGAAGTGACAGCCAAACAGTTAGCATTTCAATCCACCCAAAAGAATGTAAGTAGGTGGATGTTAATTCACTGACCTAACCCGAAGTATCAGTTTCATCATTTTAACCTCATTCTTCTATTATTTTGATTCAGTTTGATGACCACCATTGACATATTGTTACTAATCAAATGTATTTAATGTGGGTTTTTTTCTTAGAGTCCAAGAATAACACAGGAGATGTTGGCTCTTCTCAAAACCAATCAGCTGGGATTGGTCCCACAGGGTCCTCTCTAGGTGGATTGTTTGCTGCAGGGTTTCCCACTCTCAGGCCTATTGGTCATAGAGACTTACCAAGCAAGACCCCAGGTGAGTTCAACATACCCCTGTCCTCAACAAACTATTTTTTGTTTACTGTATTAGCCTAACTATGGTTCCTGTTTGTCTGTATCCTGTGAAGTGTCTCGGTCGAGCTCCTCTGTCTCCTTGAGGCCTCAGTGGAACGCTCCTACATCGGCGGACTCCAGCAGCCTTTCAGAGTCTCCCAAGACTGCAGAGATCCAAAACTCCTTCCAGCGTCTTCTCACTTCCTCCGCCTCTGCTCCACCCTCCCCCTCTCACGGCAGCAAGCACCCGCCACCTTTCCCGGCGTCCTCACCCCCGACGCCTCCGCCCGCCCCTCCATCTGTGCCTCCCCCTCCTCCGCCGCATCAAGCCGAGCGACCAGCCAACAAGCCTCCTTCCCTTCCCTCCTGCCCGCCTCCTCCCCCTCCGTCCCAGGTCACCAGGCCAACATGGCTACCTGTTCAACATTCTCACCACACGTCCTTGCCCCAGCCATCGACTCCTCCTCCTCCGCCTCCCCCACTCACACACCCGCCTCCTTCATCCATCCCAGACCGCTCGTCAGGTTACTTCTTCTACTCTCCACCTCCGTTCTCTGAACCGTCCAGGTTCCCCATTCTGCGTGATAGCCCCCTGGGACCTCCTCCACCTCCTCCTCCGCCTTTACCGACGTCCTTCACCCCAAGCTGCCCAACCACCCTTCCACCACCGCCGCCCAAAGTGGCCCCGGTGCCCTCGGCAGCCATGCGCTCGCTGCCACCGTCATACCCTTGCAACGTTCCCACTCGGCGCCCGCCGGCTGTGCCCAGGAGTTTGGGTAGGTGGTGCCTAATGTGTCTTTGATGTCAGCAGGGAGGCTTTTTAATATCCAGCTTTTTTTGTCCACAGCTTTCTGCATCGTGCAGGTTGTTATAAATAGCTCGAAGGTTAAAACTGCTCACAGTGATTTCACAAAGCTGGAAAAGCTTCCAGTGCAGTCTGAGTCATGTTTTAGAAAAAAAAATAATAAAGAAATAAATAAAAGTGAAAGGTAGTTAAATTCTTAGCTAACTTCTAAGCTATCTTGTATTGAACAAGTGAGAAGCCAAGATGTAACTTTATATGTGACTTTGTGGCATTTATTGACTGCCCAAAAGAATATTAATATTTCAGAATATAATTGTCCAGAGATAAAATGGTGTAAGACAGGGGTGTCAAGCTCGTTTTCTTTTAGATTCATATCAAGATCATAAATGTCCTTAAAGAGCTGGTTGTCAGCTATAGTAGTGTTGATGATTATTAACAGATTGTTAGAATATTAATATATTTCTTTGCATTCAATTAAAATTTTTTGAAATTAAATAATATTGAAAAGCTTTCTATGTAATTTGGCAGTATACATGTAAAACTCCTTTGATTTGTTTTTATTGATAAAATAATATTTAAGCACACAAGTTGTATCTCGAAAGTTCTGTTTATGTGGCTCTATGGAGTCTGGAGGCCCACATTAAAAATGATGGTGGACCGGATTTGGCTCCGGATCCTCGAGTTTGATACATGTGGTGAAGGACAACCACAGAGTTGCTGAGATACATGGAAAACCGTCACCTTTCAAAAATAGTATCTTTTTAATTTTTTTTTTTTTTTACAAAAGTTTTTAACCCTCATATAGGACCAGAAATTAAACCATGAGACAGTGAAACGATACAGTGACAAATACAGTCATTATGAAATTGTTTGACTTAAAACGAGCTCAGATCGACTCCTCTGCTGATTTTCTGCATGTGTGAGTGAACAGAAACATCTCTTTGTGGACTTTCCTGCAGAGTCCAGGTTGGATTCTGTGGCGCTAGTCTCACCTTGCCATTAAACCCAACACTGTGTGTGCTTTGGGAGTTTACGTGAATAGTTGCTTTTTCCCTGAGTTACAAATAAGCATAATTAAATATTCTGTGTGTGTTAGCTGGCATTAGATCAAATCGTGGTGACTTTGCATGTGGTCAGATCAAACTGCTGATCCCCCTCGTCTCTCTGACAGGTGTGGGTCGGCTGCTGGCTCCTCCACCGGCTCCTCCGGCACGTTCCCCCACCACAGAGTTGTCCACCCGCATTCTTCCCCCTCCGCCGCCTCCTCCTCCACCTCCATTCAGCCTTAGGAATGGACACCTCCACAGTCTGGGTAAAGTTTCACTATCTTATTGCATATAAAGAGAGAGAATGTACAACTGTGGTAAAAAGACAGTGCGCCACATTTAAATTGCAGGGTTTGATGCACTGTGTTTTCTGATGCATCAGAAAACACAAAGTTCTTGTGTTTTCTGAAACCTTTATATCTTTCCTTTGTTTTTGCTTAACAATAGCTTAAACAATAGCCTGGGAGGTATTGTTTAAGCATGTGAAGTTTTGCATTCTAGAGGCTGACTTTAAATATTTAAATATTAACATTAATCGTTTTAGAAACTTACAAACATGGAGGTTCAAACGTGCCTCAGTTTTGCTAATGAATAAATAAATCATTACATCATTGAATAATTATTTATCTATGACAAGAAACTGTGGCAACTTTTATGCATAAGTCAATAATTTAATAAAAACATAATAAAATAATTGAGTTTTAAATTAAAAATAATCATACATCATAATTATTATGTAATTGTGCATTTGTATTTGTTGTTTTTAATATTTATTTATGTACTTTTGTAACCTTTTTAACCATTAGCACATAAAATATTTTTTCCAAATTGAAGTAATTTGTAATTTCTCCCATTAGTAATTAAATTATTTCATTGCTTATTGATTTGTGGCACCTATGGGCCTCCATAAATGAAGGCTTAAAGAAAGCTATAAGGTGAAACACATACAAGAAATAAGTAGATAAAGCTAAACATGAATATCTTCTATTTAGAAGATCCCATCGTCTAAATAGGAAGATGGTATCGATACAATACCGATACAATTGTATCAATACTGATACAATTGGTATTGATTTTATCTGTTATTTTGTGATATTGGCTAAAATGAATTTTTGTATTGATGAGAACTCAGATCTGATGGAAAACGAGCTTGAATGTTTTAACTACTAGCTGCATCTTTTCTGTCCAGTAGACGACTTTGAATCCAAGTTCCAGTTCCACCCTGTAGAAGACCTCCCGCCGCCCGATGAATTCAAGCCCTTCCCTCGCGTTTACCCAAGCAAAGAAAACAGAGGTACTCACTCTGGACACATGCAGGACCTTTCCCCTTTTCCACATTTTGTGGTTGTGCAACCACAAGCCCTAAAGTTATTTTAGGGGGATTTCATGGGACACACATACGTCAAGCAGTGTATAATTGTGGAGTTGAATGAAAGTGTAGCACAGCTACATATAATTGTAGCCTCTCTGTGTTGTTCTCGGAAGTTTGTAAGTGAACATTTGCAAACAAACAGCATCTTAAAAGTCAAGGAACAAACCAGACATTGTGGAGAATTTTAGCGCAGAGTTAGGTTATAAAACCCAATCCCAAGCTTTAAAGCATCTCATAAAACACTGTTCAACCCACCCAAAAAGACTGCAAACTTATAGACAATCACCCTATCTTGAAAAAACAGGTAACAATAACATTATATATACAACAAATATAAGCCATATAGGCTACGAAGCAAACATGTGAAAGAAGATGCAGGGCTGAAGGCAAATACATTCACGCCACATGTTTTTATACCTATAAAGAAATGGGAAACCATGTATCCTTATACTTCCTTCACATTTATGTGCCGCTTTGTGCAAGTCTAGCACACGAAGTACAATAAACCTTGTGGTTGAAACTCAAGAAAGTGTGAGAAGGTTCAAGGCGTACGACACTTTTGCAAGACACTAAATTATGTTTACACTGTCTCCTAGCATTGCGGTCTCATTTGTTACTTTGTCTTTCAGTGAACCCAAAGCCACCTGGAATCAGGACACACCTCAGATGAGTCACTGAGCCGCCAACTTCCTCCTCACTCAAAGAACACTGGTCCTCGGTCGGCCGCTTGACGGCTCCAGACACTCACAAAATGGACACAGAGACTCATTTATCCTTGGTGTGTTTGCGTGTTCTGCGTGAGTGTGAGTGTCAAACAGGGTCCAGCCTTATTCTGACTGTGCGACCTCTGACCTTCTTCAGCTCGGAATCTTTTCAATGTGTGTGAGGAGGAGGGCTCGACAGACTAGATACAGTCTCTACACACTAAGTCGTGGGACACAGTCTTCCATCACTTTTTTTTCCTATTTTATTTTTAACATTTTTATCGATTTACTCACTAATGGAAGGACTTGAAAAGGAAGATTTTTGACATCTTGTGTTACCTCAACTCTATATTGTTTACTACATTTATAGACGCAACTTTTTAAAGACATACAAACTTGTCTTTGTCCAAGAGTTGCATTTAAGTTGAACTTTAATAATTTGTAAATTTCATTTTCTTTCCATTTCTCAACACACATTTTGGAGTAAAAAACAAGGTTCCATGTAGATCCTTTATGATTACTCAGTCTTACCTGTTTGCTTGGTAGTCTTTGTACATGTGACTTTTATTTTTTAGAAAAATTTATAAGACTGACATGCGAGGATGGATAAATAGGATGTTCGGGGTTCAGATTTTATGAGCAAATAGTGAGTTCTGCTGTTTTCTAGCGCAAAGTTTAACTGGGAGGACAGTGCCATCTGCTGGTCAAATGTGGAAGTATCAGCAAATTAACCAAAGTTGGCACAAACAATTTTATTGATGAGTATCTACTCCATTTCTGATTATCTCTACAGTGGAAGACTGACCACAAGCACTGAACAAAAGTATTTGGAAATAAAATAAATTGTGCAGTATTTGATACACCATCTACAAACAGTTGTAGGTGGTGTGTGACTGACAGCTATATTCTGAATATCATGTCTGAGTTCATTTTACTAGAAAAAAAAGACCAAATCTGTTTAAAAAATCTATTTTAATGCTCAAGTCAATAAATATAACATGTTCCAGATTTGAAGGTAAATTTGTTTTGGAGAGTTTATGTTTTCCTATCCAAATGGATCCAGAAAATTAGCTTTAGAAAGATGTCAAAAAGGAAAAAGAAATACAAGGCATTTCTACAGTAGGAAAAATGTGAGCACCATAGGTTTTTTTTTTTAAATTGAGATTCAGTGGAGTCATTTGACCTGCAGTTCTGGTCAGAAGTTTACATACTGCATCTTTCAAGCCAGTGCATAATTGGCATGAAAGTCATTATTCTGGACATACAGCTCTGTACATGGAAAAAATTTACTTGAAAGACAGGTCCATGTAAAAAAGAGAAATATTTAAAATAATTTAGCAGTTTCTCATAAGATGAGTAGTGGTAAAATACTTAGCACTAGAGCTTGGTGAAGGCCCCGCCTGAGCCGTATGGTTTTTCTAAAAAAAAACATAAATAAATAAACCAACTACTTGTGGAGGTGTATATAAAATTTTGAGATTATTGAGAGTCAATGAAGTTTTTTTGTGGTATACTTATTCCACCAAAATAACATTTAGCTGCTGTTGAGTAGATGAAAACTTCTGAATAGAACTGCTTGTCTTCAATGATCTTATGAGTTAACATGGAAAGCCAAATGATTTACCTTCTTTGCTGTTCTTGGTTTTTAAAAGTATTACCTCTGATTGAAAACTTGGGGCCCAAAAGCAAAACAGTCTGCTTAAAATGTCTGACGCAATGAGTTTCACAGTTCTGTGTCACACAAGCATGCTGCTTTAGATAACCTGAGAGTCTCTTGTGTTTAAGCGACAAGCCACAGCAGTGACGCTACAGTTCGTCATGTTTGTAGGTGAACTCTCTTGAAGACAGGAAACCATCCTTGTTCGTGTCCTCTTTGGCGAAGATATCGGCCGCCATGTTCTCATGTAAAGTGTCGTTGGGCGGGTAGCCGTAGCGCTCAAACTCCTTCCTGAGATATTCTTTCACCTAAAACATACAAACATAGTGAGATATAGAGATTAAAAAAAGTAAATATTAAAAAAATTAAGTAAAACAAACAATAAAAAATCTTTTTCTTGACTCTGTACAGTCAGAAAAAGAAGAAAAAAAAATCTTTGTTTTCACCTCATATTTGGAAAGCCTCCAGTCGTCATTGAGGTCCATCTCCTGAAAGGACTCGTGAGACCTCGGACCATTTCTGATTTCAAGCAGTTCAACCAAGAAGGTCAGTGTGCTCTCCGGTGGGATCTTACCTGGTCACAGGTAACATGGCAACAAGTCAGCTTAAAAAATGGAGCCGTCAAAACATTGCATCAACAAAACCGTAAGTAGGTAGTTTGAGTCGTCCAGCCAAGCTTTCGGATGTTTTTCCGTCTATAATATGGATGGTTAGCTCCTACAGGGCGATGGGTTTGGTTAGTGTAGTTTGTGCTTACCAGAGTGAAAGCACAGTACTGTTTGCATGCTCCATGCTGAGTCAAAGCAGACGACTGGCCCACAATAAAGTTTCAGTTTAGCATGAAAATCCTAGAAAACCAGTGGAAGTAATACAGAGAAACATGAATATCACATAGAGAGACTGACTGTGTTCAGCAGCATGCATTGAAGACAGAAGACGGACAAGGCCTCTCTCTACCTTTCCCTTCCTTCCCATAGGCCAGGGCTGGAGGTACTACCAGTTTCCTCTTCTCTCCTGAACACATGTCCTGCAGGCCTAGATCCCAGCCTTTGAGTACTTCCCTGATCCCCAATGTGAACCACATTGCTTTCTCATTTTGCCTTCGACTGTTGGGAAAAACATATTGAGAGACGCCATTTAAACGTGTCACCTCTGCCTTCATTCACAGTTAGTTGTGAGCAAATAAAAATAACCTCTTCACTCTCAGCATTTAAACCTGTTAAACCTGGTGGTAGATGCGCTAGGGCAGGAGGGAGTAATGCCTGGTGGCCTGCCAGGCTTATATTATAATGGGGGACCCCTGAGTCTGCTTAATTACAACCACCGATGTTTCACAGTTTTATAAGACACAGAACCATTTTATAAAATATTCAGGTATGGCATGATATGCAATGCTGCTATTGCCCTTAATAAGGCAATAATTTTACATCTGTTATAAATGTGCGTGCTGGGATGACCAGCAACATTTTAAAACTTGAGGGATAGTTTCCACTGCTGTTGGGGTGTAATGAGAGTTTCGCCATGTAATAATATTGAGACAAATTAAAGCAATTTTACAGTTACAATAAAATACCATAATAAGGTTTCCCCCAGAAAACCTGCTAAGCCCGGTGGTTGGGGCGCTCGGCGGTCATTCATCCAGCGGCCCGTTGTGTTTTTGAGTTAAAAAATGTTTAAAGTTGGCAGCAGACATGAAAATATCACTTGATAATTTTTATGCTATTGGAAGTTTGGATGATTAACACCTGAACTTAAGCTACAGAGTCTTAAAAATGTAAACATTTTTAAACAATTTTAAATAAATAAGTAATGCTTAGCCTGGTGGGGGCACAAGTAGAGCCTGGTGGCCCGCCAGGCTTATACCTGCCATAATTAATTTGAACCTTTAAAATGCATAGCATGATACGGTGGCTGAAAGACAATTATTTTTCCTGCTGCTAAAATAATACAATATATTCACCAATAAAGCTGTAACAATGATGATGTAACATTTTTCTTATCGATTTTATATTTAAGAAAAATATATAACAATTAATACTTTCTAATTTGAACAATTATTGCACCTCATATTATACCTTGTGCAATTTATGAGACAAGCTGATCACCTGGTTGATTAATGAGTAATGGCTAAAGTAGCGAAACTGCCTTTTGTTATTGTAGTCGTTAAAACTTCCAAGCAGTCACATTTATCTCTCTCATCCTGTAAGAGAAGGTAAAATGTAGCAGCCTCCTTTCAGCCAGCCGGGTCCATACAAGCACCATCTCTGAAATCTAATCCAAACTTTAAAGTGCAGTAGACTGGACTTGCTGTATCTTTTCCTTTATGCAATATTAACCCCCTACTTCTGCAAAAGTATCAGTTCTGGTAAGATTTTAATCACGTAATGTCAACAAATAGAGAGTATTGCGCACAAACAATTAAGCAGTTTTTTTTTCCCGTTTTATGATTGACGAAAACTTTTTTTTTTTTTACTGCCACAGAAGAGAAGGATCAGTGTTACAACTTCTGTTACACAACATGCCAGACCAATGCATAATCCACCAGGAACAAAAACATGAAGACTTTTTTCCCCCTCCAACTTATTATGTTTCAAATTCTTTAATAAACAAGGCGTGTGAGCCATGGAAACACTTTGTACCTGGAGTAAAACATGGTCCCGTTCTCAAAGTATCCGTCATGATGCACCAGCAGCATGTCTCCGTACTTGGACCTTCGGTGACAGATGAAGGGCCTTTGCAGAACCTCTATGTCCACCTCGGCTTCGGGCAGCTTCCCGCCTCGGACGGAGGCCAGCATGGAGGAGCCGAGGAGGCTCAGCACTATCAGGAACATGCCCACACACCCAACTTCAGGCAAATTTAAGCAGAAAACAAAAAGAAGCAGCAGGAGCAGCAGCAGCAGCAGCTTCTCCTCTACGTGGCAGTGAGTGACGCTTCAGTGAACAAGTTGCTGCAGGAATCCTTCCTCTGATTGGCTGCTTTCCACAAAAGCCCCGCCCACAAGCCTTCATCTGATTCTAATCTGCAGACAAGCGTTATTACTAAGTTTATTTACATTTACACTTCTTTCTTCATTCATACTTTAGGGCAGATCCAAAAGTGTTACTACTTTATTTCTGCTATGTTATAGTTGCCTCAAGAACAACAGCAAAATCCGTGACTTTTTATAGATCTGAGCACGTGGACAAACGTACAACTTCCTGTTTAAAGTAGTTCTGTTAACATGAGCGTGAAGCAAGGAGATAGTTAGCTTAAAAGAAAAAAGAAATCAAAGTTGGGGTTAAAATTCATGAAAATATGTCCATTTACTCATTTGTGGCTCAGTTTTATGTTTTATTTTCCTTTTTTATAAGTAAAATTCTTTGCAAAAGCATTTTTTTCCACATATGAAATGACGTAGTTCTCAGTGAGTGACTTAAAAAGATATTTCACCTCCCCTCACCATCCTCAAATTATTCTTGGGTCCTTGTCTAACCTCTTTTGTTACACTTGAAGTTGCTTTAAACTTTCAAATGAATTCACCTCAGGACAGTTAAATTATAAACTATTTCCATATTTGTGGCACTTTAAGTCAAGAAAGTGCGTTTGGGAATATTCACATTAATAGCTTGTCAATTTAAAATGCATGCTTCCGACTGTTGAAAACAATGAGGTCACCTAAATCAACAACATGTACTTTATTGGTACATGTACTGTTTACAGTACAACATGCACTGTTTGTTCAGACTTTGTCTCTGGACCGAATGGATGTTGTGTAACCTTCTGCTGAATTTCCCTCACACAAGTTATATTTCTTCACAAAAATTTCAACTATACATAAATTGCTGCTTTAAAAATGTCCAAAGAGGTTGGAAAAAATAATTGTAAGAAAATGTGGATGGATGGGAATAAAAAAATATAAGTTATTAAACCACATCCAGTGCCACAAATTTCAGTTCCAAAAAATTAATCTTGTTTTTTGTTTTGTTTTGTTTTCTTGGTTTGGTTTTAATCCGATCTAGTACTTGAGATGTACTACATCACAGAAAAATGTAGTAACATTTAGTTACAAATAGTATTAAACAATCATTCACAAAGAGGACATCAGCTTTCTTTTTTAAATTAATTATAGAGATTTATTTCATGACTGCAGACACAAGTTAAATTGGACAGCAGATTCAAATGATTTTTTTCTGCCTCTACCGACAAGCGCAGTGCTTTTTACAGACGAAAGAGAATGTCAGTGAGCACACATAGTCATTCCACTTATAGTGCGTGTACATGTTGGTGTGTCCACAGTTTTCATTTTCTCCTGCATTATCTGGTTGTCCTTCGTCCCAAAGGAGAAAATCCAATTTGGACCCATCTGACCACATCCAGGATCCTTCCTTGTGGAGATCGCTGAGTCCAATCCAGGTGAAGGCCTGAGTAGGATCATAGCTCTTGATCATGACATTGACAAAGTTGTGTTCCTCCAGACTGTGGATGGACACCAGGTTGCTGTCCACGGACCGACAGTAGAGCTCCGCATCAGCCCAGGTCATCTTTGTGGCGATGTACTTGTAGCAGCGGCCGTTGAAGCTGTACCAGAACTCTGGACAACTGTTTCTCTCTAGCACAAGTTCACCCCCGTTCGAGGGAGACATGGCAACCAGAGCCAGGCCCAACAAGAAGAGCAACGACATGTTGGAGTTAGAAGACAAAAAAACGTAGCTTGGTGTTGATGGCTTCCTGAACTTCACTGATGGATGTTATGAAGTCATCCGCCTCTTATCGTGTTTTTAAGCATCTCACACAGAGAGGCGTGTGCTCGATTGGTGAAGTTTCATTGGTCAAATTAATTTAGCAAAAAAAAAAATAAAAATAGATAATTATTAACCTCACATTTCCCTTCAACCTCCAAGAGTTGTATCACCCTAAAGCTAATATTTAATCTTTTTAACTAAAAAGAAAGTTTTTCTACTGCAGTATGTGATTGTTGATTGTTTCCCTGTACTTTCACTAGTTATTCACATTTCTAAACTCTAAAGTAAAATAAGTCATGCCACATTTGTTACTTTATCTTGTCCTGAAAGCACACAGCAATGTAGGTGATTTATCTTGTTTTTTTTCATGACTGCAAGATTACAGGGGCAACGTTCTGTGTTTTCCAGAACGGGGCAACGTTCTGTGTTTTCCAGAACGGGGCAACGTTCTGTGTTTTCCAGAACGGGGCAACGTTCTGTGTTTTCCAGAACGGGGCAACGTTCTGTGTTTTCCAGAACGGGGCAACGTTCTGTGTTTTCCAGAACGGGGCAACGTTCTGTGTTTTCCAGAACGGGGCAACGTTCTGTGTTTTTCAGAACGGGGCAACGTTCTGTGTGCCATTTTAAAGCATATAGCGTAACTATGTTACCTTCAGTTGCTATAAAAATGCTATACATATCAAATATGACAGGAACAAAAATACACCCATTTATCCATCTTCACCAGGCCTGTGCTAAAGAGAAAAGAAAGAGAAATCTTTTAGCACCTCAAAAGTTGTGAATAAAGAGACAGAGTCTGGACCAAGCAAAATAAAAAAGAAGGAAGTGAGATCATGATTATTTACATTTGGGCTTTTCATAGCTAATGCAGGTGAGACATCTATGAATGGAACAGTAAGCACAGTAACAGCAAAATGTTTGCATGAAATAATACCAATGAAGTGGTTTGGGGTGACGCTTTTACCTTCTCACATATCTGTTGTTATTCTTAACATCATTAATATTTATTTAATAATCACTTTCTTTAATATAACCAGGATAACAGACATTTGAACAAAATGGTAAAGAGCATTATTTTTTCGCTCCATTTAAATATTCTCAATACAATAGTTGCAGAATAAATCATTGGACTTTATGTTTGTTGCAGGTGAGGAACAGGACTGTGTTTCTGTGCTGCAGAGATCCATCCTTTGAATGAGAAAAGCAACAAGTGCAGGAATATTTACAGGAATATCTTTAGGAAGCTGCTGCAGATCTTTTTCTTCTGCTTGGCTGCTTTCCACACAAGCCCCCGACATGAAGATCAAGTCTTTATTAGTGTTATTGTCTTATCAAATGTACACTTACATTCATACATCATGCTGCTTCGGTAACCGTATGTCATTACTATGTTTTTGCTAAAGGACATTCGTGTTTTCCTGTCGGATTGTTTGCAATTTCTCTGCTAGAGGAGACACAATATGGCTACAGGGCTGAACAGATAAAGCAGTCTTCTGTGCGCTTATACACATTTGCATGCAATATCACAACATTGCACTTAATAAACACGTGTTTTGTTATACATTGCACAGGAGTAAGAACATTCAGGCGCCTTAGGTTTGCATACTACAATACGATACAACCCTTTTTTAACGTCTTGTGGGAAAGAGCACATAGCTTATTTCTGCATTAACAGTCAGCACGTCTTAAACAGTGTAAGTATTTGACATGGTATGATTATTACATCCTTAGAATGTTTCCCACCATCACTAATGATTTTATAACAGTGCTGCAGCCCGTGGAGCTGTTCTCGGAGGCACGTTCAAGCCAAACCTCAAGGTGTGGAGGGTACTACAGTTGATGTGACAGAAAAAAAAAACATTCTTCCATGACTTTTCATGCCTCGGAACAGGCACATCAGCTTCGCTTTAGTGCAGTCTTTCAGTGCATCACTTGTTTGTTTCAAAGCTTTGATACTCCAGAGGAAGTACTGAAGTACGATTTCTGCATTCAGGGAGGCCTTCTGTATTCAGGTGAAGTACTTGCAGCCAGTAGAATCAATGAGGCAGGACTCGGTGCATTTAAGCTGCCCAAAGGACCTGCAGAAGCATAGAGAGTGGTTAAAAATGAATGAAATGTGCCGTTTGCTAACATGAATATGAAAGCGGGGCTAGCTTAAAGAAGTCGGGGAGTCCCGATAAAAATGCATGAAAATATGTCTACCTCTGCAGCTCAGTTTAAAAAAATAATAATAATAATTTAACAATATTTCACGTTTACAAAATGTTGCACTTTACAATCAGTGATGTATTAAAATATTTCAACTCTCTCACAATCCTCAAATTTTTCTTGGGTCCTCATTTTGTAGTTATCTCTTGACTTGGCTCTATATGTAGCTTCATTCGTCTTCCCATTAGCTTAAACAGACTGAGAGGTCCATGCTAAGAAAAATCAGCCCCACAGCATTATGCTGCCACTACCTTTTTTTTGATTCACGCCACAATTGTGCACCACTTTGTGTTGGACTATGTCAGAAAACTCCAATAAAATACATCGGAGTTCGTGATCGTACCGTGGCACGACTGGAAAGAAAATTCAAGGTGTATGAATTGTTTAGCTTCCTTTTATCGAATGATCTTAAAATCTGTAATGAAAGTTGCTGTAATAAAAAAAAAAAAAAAAAAAAAATCCAGTAAAACACATTTGTACATGCTCTAAGAATCAGTTAGCGTACCCGGGAAGATAGGATTTGCAGGTCTGGTAACCAAAATCTTTCCCATCGCACTCTTCTATACCCTCATGTCGGTATCCATCTCCACAGTAGGCCCACTTACAGTCTGCAGGGGGTGCGGGATAAGAGAAAATGTGAGAACGCAACGGAGCGGGAGAAAGAAGACGTTACTAATTTCTTTGGCACAGCGACCCGTGTTCGGTGATGCCAGCAAAGCATTTTCCTGCTAATTTAATTGGATAGAGGCAGAGCGTAGTGAGAGGCTGGCAGGGAGAGGGAAGGGTGAGGGATTAATAAAAGATCAAGGAAAGTCTTTTAGACTGCGCCACATGAGCACAGGATCCAGTGGCATGCTGTGGCTTTGCTCTGCAGCATACTTTTATTTTTTCCTGTGGCAAAAATCTAGACTAGTTTATAGTAAACCTGGTGCATAATTAACTGAAATGAAACTGAGGATACAGTCTGTGCGTTTTACTTACTGAGACAAGCGTCTGTGACGATCTGGTTTCCGTCGTCGCACTCTTCCCCGTGCTGGATCTGCACCTTCCCGTCCCCACACACACCTACTCTGTCTGGGACGGTCTCCGTGGACTGGAATGGCTGAAAGGGCTGCAGGGACAGAAAATATGAACGGTAACCAGGTGTTGCTATCCAGACTAGAAGAATGCTAACACGAGATCATTTTAGAGACTAAGCATATTCTGCTTTCAAGCTGAATGTTCGAATGCACAGTGCTTTTCAGATGTATTACCACTGTCCACATTGCATTTGATTGAGATTTCATGTGCTAGACCACAAGGGGTCTGCAGCCTTTACAGTCCAAAGAGCCATTTTTACCCTCAGCATGCCATGGAATCAAAGTAAAACAGTAAAACTGTTATATGTGTCACCATGGCCCAGTCAAAGTTCAGCATTCATATCCAATCTGTGCTGTTCTGCGTTATTCCCTTCTTTTTTTTTTTTTTTTTTGCAAGACAAGTACACCTTTGAGTCTAATTACCTGTATGGGGCTCCAGCCGTCTTTATCCTTATAGTAAAGCATCCGCTTATCTTTCCTTAGTACGATGGCGTTTTCAACATGAAGGCGGCCCATCTCCTCCTCGCTGTTCACCACAAATATCTGCATAAAGAACCGGAGAACACTCACAAACTTAATGGCCACACTGATGACACGATTTCAGTTTGCACCGTCATCACCCAGAGTCTCACAGCAGTGAGTTTGTTGACGCCTCGTCGCGTCGTGTAGTAGTTTCCAAAGGGGGCATTATTTGATCCAATTACAGTATCGCAGTCACAGTGACCTGGTGGTCCAGGGAGGCCCTTCTCTCCTTTCTCCCCCACCAAGTAGAGACCTGCAAAAAGGGTGCATGGATAATGCATACAGGGGTCAAAATAATATATAAAGGTGAAAACAGGTGTGTGTTGTGTGTGTGTGTGAGAGGTGGTCACAGTACCTGATGCTGGAGGCCCAGGTGGGCCAGGGAGGCCATTGGGACCTGCAGGTCCTGGGGGTCCCATGACACCTGGGGCCCCTGAATGTCCTTTGACACCCTGTTGCACAAACAACAGCAGGCCAAATGTAAACACAAACGCAGAGAACTGTCACTTTTATCATGTACAATTTTAGTCACACAAACAGTACAGAATTTCTTTACCTGTTTGCCTCTTTTCCCTGGTCTCCCAGTTGGTCCTCTCTTCCCAGAAACACCCGGCTCTCCCTTTGGGCCCGCCTCACCCTGAGAGAAGAGCATAGGTCAGGTTTCCGACTAATTTTTAATGTGAAAATTCCTGACAGTTTATCCAATACCTTCTGCCCGAGCATCCCAGGCAAACCAATTGAACCCTGGACAGAAAAGAATAGGCAAAAAAAGAAAAAAAAACAACAACATATGGTTAAACTAATGTAGTGATAAAAAATAAGTATTACTACAGCAATTTAAATCAACTGTCGTGCATCAGGCTTTCTTTACTTGGAACTTTTAGCTAATTGGAGAAGATGCTTATATTGTCGATCTTTAGGTCCACTGGAACGCAGTATGAGCAGATTATCATAGAACCAAACAGAAGAACTAAATGCAAAGACACAACAGTTCCCAGGCGACTTCAGGACCTGCAGTGTAAACAAACAGACCTTGTCCCCTTTCGGTCCTGCAGAGCCGCGGTCGCCTCGGTCGCCCTTGTCGAAAACAAAAGATTGAAATGTGTCAAAATTCAATTAAAAACAGAAAGCAGCAAGCATTTGCTGGAACTTTTTCCATCAGCGGGTCAGTCGTTGATATTATTCTGTTGCATAAATGTAACTAGGTAGGCTGTAAATTACTCCACTGTCAGGAGGATCACCCCCCCTCCCCCCATTTGGTGAGACATTATTGGTTGTTTTCACATTTCCAACTTCTTTTGGGAACAGTTACGGTTTGGTAGGAAGAACGTCTGTCTCTAAGCTCACCTTGTCACCTTTGTAACCAGGTAAACCCTGGAAAGACAAGCAGAGAATGTTAAGGTTGACCTTGAATCTACCCGGCTGTTTTCATGATGGAAACATTTCTCTGACCTTTATTCCCGGCGGACCTCGCAGCCCTGGTAAACCCATGAGTCCCGGGTCTCCCTTTTCTCCCTTATAACCAATAAAATAAATCAATCATTCCCAATATGCAGATGTCTATGAGACATATTTCTCCTGTGTGCCATTGTAGATAGGTGTACCACAGTACATAGTGATATATTTGTAACTTATGGCACTTACTTTGGGTCCTTGTGGACCAGGAAATCCTGGAAATCCTGGTGTTCCTGGAGGACCGGGAGCACCAGGACGGCCCTGCAGGAAAAAAAAAACAAGTGCCTATTAGAAATACTGATGCATATATATATATATTTTTCACTATTTCTTGTCATATTATAACCAAAAACAACATCACTACCATGATACACTGTGGCAGAATCATGCAGCATGCTTTTCTGCAGCAAAAACAAAGACGCTGGCCAGAACTGGGGAGAAGATAGGGTGGAGCTAGATGTGGGAAAATCTGGAAGAAATCTGTTCAGACTTGTATTTAGAAAACAAACAAACAAAAAAAATATGCATTTTCCCTCCCTTACACAGCAACCTCGCAAAGGCCTACCAAAAAAAATTAAAATAAATAAAAATCTGAATACATCACAGTTTGTGGTTGGAACATAACAAAACAGAGTATTGGAGATAAAAAAAAAAGCTTACATCTTCCCATGTATATTTTACAGGGGAAGAGTGCAGTCTTCACGCTATACTCGACTAAATCTGAAGCAGAGACATATGAAGAAAGAAAGGCAGGATGCAAAACCTTAATGAGGAACAGAAATAAAGCCCTAATTAGTCCCACTCTGCAGCTCTCCGCTACCTAAATGAAGAGACGCATCCTCACATCTTGTTTACACGTGAACTGCATTCCAGAGCCGCAGCCCCGCGCTTTCGTTCGGCGGGCCGTGTGTAAGGCTGCGGCGTCTAGAGGCACGGTGGACCTGCTGTGTGATTTATCATGGAAAGCAAAAGCACTTAGGAAGATTAAAATGCACAAGCAGAGTGCTGGCAGAGGGGCTTGATCAGCAGGACTTGGGTTCAGTCGTGGAGGTGAATGGGACCAAGCCAAGGAGAGCCGGAGAGTAAGGGAAAATGAGCAGGGTACCGAAGGATGCCCCAGGAGATCAAGCTTCAAAGCTGAGACTAATGTTGCGTGACCCATTTAGTAACGGGAGGAGAATTCCGGGGATATTGATAAACAAATCGGATTATAGAGAGGGAATGCTTGGAAGAGGATAGAGAGGGGTATGAAGGAATGCGTGCAAGAGAGAAGCTGCTCACCCTTGCCCCCGGACGTCCAATTTCTCCCTGGAGGACGACAAATGGAAGAAGAAGAAGAAGAGATGTCATTAGAGCGCAGGTGAATGCAAGGACAAATTCCTTCGGCGGAAAACTGATTAGAGGCATAATTCTCAAGGAGAACACACACCTTTCTCCCTTTTGGTCCCCTTATACCAGGCAATCCAATTTCACCCTGAAAAATGACAACATTTTTATCCAGCTTGTGTGACCTATACTGAGGACAATACATTTGCAGCGTGATCAATAGTAACAAGGTTATCGAAATTCCCGTCTATGCTTGCTTAACAATATTTCCATCTACTGCTTTAAATGTCCGTAGCTATCCAATGCAACATGATTTAATCAAAAGCTAATGCACAGGGCCCGGCAAAGCCATTTTACACCCTTTGACCCTTTCTATATTTTGCCCAAAAAAAAGCATCCCATCAACATGATGCCGACAGCACTATGTTTCTGATACCACAAATTATGAATGCAGGAAATTACAGTTCAGAAGTTATACAGTTAGTAGACAGAATATACTTAAGGATAACATTGTGGAGAAGCTAAGGGTAGGGCTAAGTTTCAACCTTTATCCCAAGAACTGGATCGGCACAGCTGCAAACCAACAAAGATATGGGCATCCACCTGATCTGGACATGTGGAAGAAAGTGTTGTGGTCACAAGAAACCAAAGTTGAAACTTTTTGCCCTACAAATTAACACCTCTCACTGCACCATCCTTGTGGTGACACATGGAGGAACCAGCATCAAGTTGTGGTGATATGTTTTTTTGTTTTTTTTCCAAAAGTGCACCGATTGCAGTTTTCTGGTCAATCTTTAAAGAGCCTAACCTGCCTATTCTGATTTAGACTGATACTGATACTGATTTTTTTTTTGGAAATGACTGACACTGTCAGGTGTTATAAGGTTACAATACACCTTTAATGTTCCAGTCTTATTTTACTAAAAAATACTGAACAATGCACATGGCACAAACTTTTTTACCTGCACATGAGGTAGTGCTCTCAAACATAAATGAAATGTTTACATGTGACCCGGTGGGCGGGTCTGTCAACTCAGCCCTCTCTCAAGGCAGAGACTTCCATATCTTTTGTGGAGATCAGTGCAAGATCCATGGATAAGATCACTTTGATATTTGAGAATCGGCTGATCACCAAAAGCTAAAGAATTCAGGGCTGATCAATCAGTGAACCCCTAGTATCTTCAGAAATACATTGAAGTTTGTGGCTACATTGGAAAGAGTTCAAAAGACACAAATATGTTTTCAAAGCACTGTAAATGTAATATGTTGAGGTGAGTCCTTACCTGGGGTCCTGGAGGTCCTGGGGGTCCTGGTGAACACTCTGGGGTTACATGTGTATTATCCGGCCCTTCACCTCCGAAAATGGTTGGTTCCAATAAGCTCAGTGCGTCCTTCATTTCACCAATCGTGTTAGCACATAAATAAAAACAACAGCTCCTCAATGAGTGGCCATCAGTGGGAATGGAAGCACAGGCCAACGGGGAGAGGGTGCGGTACACAAACTTACAGGCGTGCCCCTTTTCCAAAGCCGAGGAGGAGGAGGGAAGAGCGGCGGTGGAGGAGGCGACATGAGACAACAGGGGTCAAACCTCAACGCCTCATCCAGGAACCTGAGGGCTGGGAGGACGCCCCTCTGCATCGCTGCGGCGAAACACTCATGTTACACGGTCTACCGTTGCATCACATCTGGGCCTGTTTCCGTTCTGCAGCACATTCTCACAGCTTGATACCTTACCTGAGTGAGGCGACAAGATGCCGTCCAGGTAGGAGTGATGGGATAAGGCCCAAGCGGGACACAGAAGAATGGGAAGGGACAATGCAATTTTCATCAGCTCCATGCTGCCTGTTTGCCGTCCCTGAAATGAACACAAGCTCTCCTAAGCACACGCGCTAATCCTGCAGTCCCCTGGCAGCTGTCACTTTTCCTTTTTCCTCCCTTCAGAGCCCCCAGCCCCACCCAACCCAACCCACCCTCTGTAGGCTGTCACTGCTGCTCTATAAACTTGTTGAAGCCCCTCACTGCAGCAGATGCAGCCACCGCTGTAATTCCAGCCGTGCACATACGCCCTCTGTGCCAGAATTAGACTAGAGAAGGAAGAGGGGGTGTATCACTAGCATACAGTACAGACACATAAGTCATGCAACTGTAGTAATGGGTCCATTCAAACACAGTTTGTTAGAGTGAACACATATTTCAGCACTGTTGATCAGTGCAGGGATGTGATTAATCAGGATGATCCCCCAGTTTAATGTTGCCCTGCTTTGTATAAGCGATACAAAGCAGGTCTCGGTTCATCTAATGTACATGAACCAACATTAGAAAAGTGGCATCAACAGGCTCTCTCCTACCTTGCACTTGAATCTGATTGTGTGGCACCTGCAGACACGCTGTCTGACGCTCCTCTCGCCTAGAAGAAATGAAGCGCGCTGGGCAGAGGAGGCTTCGCTGACATTCACCGTGCAAAAATTTGCAACCCTGATCAATCGGATCCTACTTATCGACCTCCTCCTTCCATCTGCCGGTGAATAACACAATATTTAAAGGAATGCAGTTTTTTTAAGCCCCTCTTCATCCTCCTCCTCCTCCTCTTCCTCCTTCTGGCACTGAAATGCCCAGCAGAAACCACAGAGCAACAGTGCCTCAGTCCCGCCGGATCGAATGGATCTGATGTATCTGTTGTGCCATCCGGATCGACTTCAGATTCGCCAGGACGGATCTGACACTTCTAAGGAGCGTCTGCACGCTGGTCTGGCGCGATTTGTTGCGCTTTAACGGCCTCTTATTAGAATAATAGCGCCCTCTGCTGGGTATTTTAGAGTAAGACATAAAATCTATATTTACATGTAACGCTTCAAACACGAGGAGCAAACTCCTACTGAGGGCCAAAATGGACCAAATAAATAAATATTTCAGTTTCTCCTAAGGTAGATATGAAACAAAAACACTTGCAGATCACAAATTATGATTTTGAATATTGCATGTTAAAAACATACATATTCATTTCATAAGACTCCACAGTGGTGAATGTGTGGCTTGTTCAGCCTTGTTTGTCACAGTTATAGCTGTTTTAAACATTTTAAATACGTGCACATTTAGGCGGGACATTTTCCGACTTATTCAGAGCAACACACGCGTCTCACTCCAGTAGCATGCTCACGTATGGTGGAGGTTCCAAAAGCTGAGGAGACAGGACCTCTTTTAGGATTGGGAAGTGTTGGATCTTGAGTTTTTTCCAATGCATTTGACCAACAATGGCGATTAATGCAAAACATGTGCTATGCGTTTTGAAATATATAAGAGAAAAACATTGTTTAAAAATGGTTGAAAGCAATGTACTCGCTGTTGATGCCATCTCCATTTTCTCCATACTCCTGTTTGAATCCCTCATTAGAAATCCTTGTTTCCCTACAAGGTGTCTGGGATATAAGACTTCTCCTCAGTTTTTTTGTGATTTGTTTTGTTTGGGGTAAATTCTTGTCAACTGTCAACTTTATTATATTAATGCAATAATTGTGTTGCTGGTGGTTTTGTTAAAACAATTACTTGTTGACAGAGTTACATTCCTCGATAAAGAAATGTACTCATGCTGAAAATTGGGTATTTCTATCGTTCTCCTATTGTATCTGCAATAAAATCATTTATTTGAGAGTTTTCCACAAAAAAACCCTGAAAGGTATGTTGAGGAGAAATAGAAAAAAATGATATAGCTGATTATGTTAAATCTGAAGAAAATCAGAATGTAATTGCAATTATCACCTCTTTACAAGGTTATTTCTGCGACATGCTAAATTACATATAAAAATGTGCCTACGCAACACATTCGGTTGAGCTTCCTGTCCTCAAAACAATGACTGTGTGAAAAAGACAAAGTTTTTGTCTACAAAAACACAAGCCTGTATGACACTATAGCCTCCAACATCAACTAACAATAAAACCAACCTTTTCCATTGATGCAACGTGAAAAAGGATCACAGTGTGAAACTTGTAGGTCAAAAAATAAAGTTAGGCAAAAAATGCAAAATAAGAGCATAGCATAAAAATGCAGCTCTTGTGCGTGTGGCAGTAAAACTTTTGCTTTCTGGAATAGTTGCAAACTGCAGGCGGTGTGACTCATGGCCATTAAAAACAGGCAGTTCCACGAAACTGCTAACAGCATGGTGAGTCAGCGGTTTTTAAAAGTTTTGACACCCAACTTTTCAAGAGCAGGTCACGGACAAAACATGTAACTATTGTTCATAGGCAAAACGTTTATTTCGTCAAGGCGAACACTGCACTCGTACGGGTCATCAGCGTATTAGGAGGTCGCATCCTTCAAGTAGGCGATAAGGTCTTCTCTCTCCTTTTTCTTTTTGATGCCATTGAAGATCATCTTCGTACCTGGAATGTATTTCTTTGGGTTTTCGAGGTAGATGTTCAGCGTTTCCTCGTCCCATATGACACCTGTATGAAAAGTGTACATTTGAAATGCTTATCGGCAACACAGGAACCTTTCATAAAGGTGGCCTCATAAAAAAAAAAAAACTGTCTGCCGTCTCAGACGTGTGGTGACAGTTGTAAGGTTTTTATGTCCTGCTGTCGGAGCGTAGCTCAGAGTCAGAAATGAAAAGTATCGCAAACCCCGGCCGGCCTGTCCAGACCTGCTGTTCTCACTGCCATGTCAAGAAAACAAGCTTCCTTTCCTCACAACAACCAAAAAACCCTCCTCTTGGCTGAGATGAACAGCTTTCAACAAAAAGTCGTGTGATGTAAAGTTATACTATAGTAAATTATTACATCATTGCAAAGAACAGGCCACAGAGAATGGGCTTTGGTGTATTTAAATATAGATCAATAATCTTGTAGTGCTCATCTCTATCACTGTGCCAACGCACTAATGATATATTGCATCACTTTAACCCCTAGAACCCGACGAACCCACCGGTGGGTCCAGCTGCCACGTGACCTCGGCTCGCTCTGTAAATAAAGGCTCCACGTGCCTTTAATTTTTTTTTTTTTTATTATTATTATCCGCTAAAAGAGGCTTTAATCTTTCAAAAACTATTCCGCATAAAGGTTTTGCCCAAAATGTTAAGATTTAAATTTATTTATACCCCCTGAGGGTGTAAGATATCAAACTGACTCTCAGTTTTGATTGAACCACACTGTAATAAAACTCTTCAAATTCTTTTATGGCTTTATGGTTTTGATATGCCATTGCGAAATTGTCAGTAAAATCCCCTTCAAAAAAAAAAAAAAAAAACACAATCTTTTGGATATCCTTTAAAGCTGCTAGCCAGACACCTCCGTCTTGCTCAGTTTTTCTGTTTGTTTGGTAGTTTTATTGTAATCCGTTTTTCATCGAGATTAAACGAGCCCTCCCACAACAAAGCTCCCCTGCACACATTGCCCCAGAAAAAGAAAAGTTGTTCAGGTAAGCTGACTGCAATCACAGACGCAATGCGGTGTCAATTTTCGGGGAAGGTTATAAAAGTAGAATACTGACGTAATTCATTTCAAGGGAGACGACTAAGGTGAAGGGAGTCCAAACAGACCAAAAAACTAATAAAAATAGTGGAAATACAATAAGATTTGTACCAGAAAGTTGAAATTGTGATCATTATCACTGTCTGCTTCAGCATCACTTCCGCTTCTGGTCTTATCAACCAAATTACACACAAAGCAGAATTAGATGGGGTTTTTCCCCCCCCCTTTAGTGTCCTTTTTAAAAACTCTGCTTGTGAATTTCTGATTTGGAAATCCACGTTTCATTACCCGGTGGTGTTATTATCAACGTTCCCTTGTTAGCAGAAAAAGGAAAAATGATATTTTATATATATCTTTGTTCCTTTGTCATCCAACTTTGAACAAACAACCTGATTGGTTTCTAATACTTCTAAAACGTGCACCTTTATCAATGTTGGCCTGAGTGTAGGTGAACCCAGGAGCCTGCCCCGTCTTCCGTCCAAACATCCCCCCGAGATTTGGTCCCTGCATGTGGCGGCCTCCTTTTTCCACAGTGTGACACTGGGAGCATTTCTGCATAAACACCTTCTTCCCTTTCTCGACGTCCCCCATGGTCAGCAGGCTGGACGGGGAGGAAATGACAGCAGGAGACACAATCAGCCACACTGCCGCAAAGGCATGCCTTGAGGCGGGAGGAAAAACACAATTTTCACGAAACGTTTGGACACACCAAGACTTCTTTTAGTCTCTCTAAGAATGTTGTCAAACCTACAGCAGGCTGATATGTCGAGGTGATGAGCAAAAGCTGCTAACCTTGAAATATCTTGAATATAAAAACATGCCTTATAGAGCTACTGTGATGCAAACAATGGCTTTGAAAAAATCTTGGGAGGGAAAACCTTACCTTCAGATGGGATTGTTTCCCTAAAGCTTCAGGCAAGAGTTGGCGCCTTCTGTCTCAAACTCACGCTCCTTCAGAGTTCAGCGTTTCCTCGTATTTGAACCTCAAAGCATCTGAATGAAAATGTTAAAGAGGGGAGGGGAGGGGGCTTAAATCTGCTTTAAAAGAGCTGTAGCTCACGCCCACTTAAAACAGCAGGTGTGCAGATAGTGCAATGCATGGCAAGAAAATGCGATGTCATGATTATAAAGCAGTTGTGTGTGCTCCTCCTCCTTCCGTCTTTCTCTCCCGTCTCATCTCTGTTTACATCTCATTGTATCCCATCAAAACACCAGAGCAGGACTCTCTTCTGGCGCCTGATTGTCACTTTATCATATGATTTCAGTTACAATGGAGCCATAACTTAAACCAGCCTCTCCAGTTCTCAAGATCACTCTATATTTGAGTGAAACGCCGCTCTTAGAACACGACAAGCTGAGCTGTGACTTACTTTTTAATCTGTTAAAAAAAAAATGAGTTGCTGTGTCATTTACTTTTTAGGACAAACTGGGGTCATGGAGCATGACCACATCAAGTTATTTTGCTGGGTGAAGGCTGTGTGGAACTCAGGTAAGCCGAGTTATCATTGTTCTTGAAGGCTTGACTCTCAGTAACTTTTCCCATGATGTTGATGATGTAAGAAGCAAAAAACATGAATAAAACAGCTTGTACAAAGCAAAAGGTTGTGGTATTCAGAAGGCAATTGAACTTGCAACTGATTCCAACTAGTTAGCAGATAAGCAAAAATAGATTGTTTTATCAAACTTGAGACTTGTTTCACAATCGGATCAAGGATTGTTGTGTCTCTGTTTGGAATAATTGTTTCAACTCAGCAAGGCGACCCATTAATTTTGCAACAGTAGCATTAAGGAAAGAAGTTTGTCTCCCTCCAGTGGTCAAATATGGTAAAGACTGTACAGTCACATCCTCTGCTTTTCCTCCTTCTCAAAACTAGTTGATTGTTGGTTGATCTAATGCTTCACACATTTATTGTGTTCGGTGCAAAAAGTCAAGATTCACATGGGATCAATTTAGCAGCTCAGGACAGATTTAAGAAGAAAGAAAAGCTTGACATATTACGGCAACTTTTTAAAGCGTTTTGCATGTAAAGACCTATATTACAAATTTATGGCCAAATATTGCAGAGGTTGAGATCATTAAACAGAAAACCATCTTATACATTTTGATGACATAAGCAGAAAACAATGTAGGAAAAGGCAAGTAATTGTACATAATCATTTGTATTATTGACCAGCGCATTTCAACCTGCTCAAATGAATGATGAACTGTGTGTTGGATGTGCACAGATGACGTTGATTTGAAGACTGAACAAGTACAGTTTTGAACATTTCAAATCTGTTCTGAGAAATTCAACAAAATGACGGAGAAAACTGCAACGTACTTTTCACACTTACGTGTATGTAAATGTCCAGTAACACAAAGAAAGGTCTGTAGCCTTTAACTATTTATTTTTGAGCAGCTGACAGTAAAAAAACAAACAACATTCAGCTCATTTTATTAAACACAAACTGAATGTTGATGATGTAAGAGAGAAACCCGTGTTGGCAGGTCAGAGCTTCAGCAAACCTGAAAATGCTAATGTTGAATGTTAGATGGTTTTGCTTTAACAATATTTTCATTCATGTTTGGGATATTAGAGAGAATCTGACCTTTTCCTCTTATGAATATTTCAGTCGTTTAGAAAAGAGCCACCTGAGGGTGCTGTTATCCTTTCACACAACAACAAGGAGTTTGATTAAACTGAATTTCCCTCATGTAATGTGAACACAAAAGTGGTTTATCTTTTCAGAATTCGGAGGGCAAATCTGCACCTAAATGCTCCTTGCTCTTAAGAGGAAATTCTGACATGTGGAATCCGCCAGAATTTGCTTCATTCATCCACTATGCTCTCCGTCCAGGTTTTTAATCACCCAGCTGCTCAAAATCAAATTTTTTCTTGCATGAATTTCTCCCACTTCTCCTTATTATTTCAATACAGTGCTTTAACTTCCCATGAAGCAACCAGAACACCTAATATAAAACTCCTGCTAAGGAAAACCAACAACGGGAAAAAAAAAAAGAACAAAAATCCCCTACCTTCCTCGTCTGGTCTGAGGTCTGAGACACAGCAAAAAAAAGAAAATACGAGATCTGACACAAAACAATTTTATTTATTGGTTCAGACATTGTAAAACGCCCCTTAAAAAAATTAAACAACGTGACACGACTTGTTACTATTGATCCAGTTGCTGAATTACAAGTACACGCATAACCTGTCAAGATCTGCTCTGGTAAATTGAAAATCAAAACGTTTGTTTGTAAGCTGTTGTTCTTAAAATAGGAGAAAATGAGAACAAGAGTAAAATATCTTCCCCATTCAACCCATTCAAAAACAAAAAGGGGCCAAATACAAATCTAAACCAGAACTGAACAATCAACATCTTCAGCAAGAACAAACAAGATAAATATAATTGAACAAATAAAAGTTCAGCGTAGGTGTTACTGTGTGCATCGAGCGGCTAATTCCACAATGAACAGGCGTAGAAAAATAAGAGAAACGGTACATTTTTGACTCTTTAAAGCTCTTTCAATCCCTCTGTGTGTTGCTGTTTGTGTCAGTATATTAGGAGGTTGCGTCCTTTAAGTAGGCAATAATATCTGCTCTTTCTTTCTTCTTTGTGATCCCACTGAAGATCATCTTGGTACCAGGAATGTACTTCTTTGGATTTTCAAGGTAGACGTTCAGAGTTTCCTCGTCCCAGATGATACCTAAATGGGAAAACAAGACAGAAACAATCAAACACATGCGGTGTGTGTGCACTAATGGACTTCAGAATGTCAGTGGAATGGGTTTATAGAGCACAGAGAGTCAGAGAGGAGCAGCAGTACTGCCAGCTGCATGTTCAGACCTGCTGTCCTACTTTATATAGAGAAAACCAGCTCCTTTTAAGGAGGAGTAAGAGAAACATGGATATTATGTAGAGGGAGAAAGCTACTAATAGCGTTTTCATATTGATTGAAAAAGAGAAGAAACATCAGGTAGATTATTGTCAGGAGGTCATCGTATCAGATTTGTTATCTTTGACCTTTGCACTTCTGAAACAAATGTTTTGCCGAAGTATTGCAAACAGTATGCAGATGTAATGAACAACTTTCCGCATTAGGTCGCTTGAGATATGGCATTATTTTTCATATTTCTTAAGAAATGATGATGGTTAGCTAATTGATATTTTTCTTGAGATATTTGGCCACTGTAACACATGAATACGTGTCGATGTCAAACCGTTCCGTTGCGGCTTTCGCTTTATGTTCAGAATGAAACATCGCTGCAGTCTCAAGTCAGCCTCAGTCAGGTTATCTTCCGTTATTATCCAGTAATTAGCTCCATGCAACTTTAACCAGCTTCACTGTCCCTGCTGATCAAAGCGGCCCCACAGCATGATACTGTCACTGCCATGTTTCACAAGTGAGACAGAGGTAGGCATTAAGACGTTCTGATCAGATGACCTTCTTCCTGTGTTTGTTTTGTCCTATGCAGGCCTCTTATGACTTTCTTTCAACAATGTTGACCACCTAGCAAATCCTCATACCTACGTTGTGAATCTCGGCAACTCCTCCAGAGCTACCAGGGGCCTGTTGGCTGCTTCTCGGGTTCATATCTCACTCAGCCCATCCACTTAAATGGACCAACACCTGTTGGCGGGTGTCGTGGTGCCATGCTCTTTCTATTTTCAGAAAACAGTTTGTTTTGTCAGATCCTTAAAGCTGACTTTTCTGCTGTATTCCTTGATTTCTATGGTTCTCTTTGTTCCCTAATGCTCTCTGGTAAATCTCTGAGGGCTTCACAGGACAGCTGAGTTTATACTGAGATGAAATTATGCTAAGATGGACTCTGTTTAAGGAAGCTTTTAAAGCAAGATATGGTCTAACTGGATTTCATGTGGAGTTATTAGAGTAAGGGGTCTGAATGCAAAAGTGCACTTTTATAACTTATTTGTTAAAAATTTTTTTGCACAGCACATGTCGGTGCTTCTTTGTGTTGGTCTGTTCTATAAAATCCAAATAAAACAGGTTGAGGCTTGAGGCTGACTACATTTGAATGGCTTTAAGATGCTCAGCCACAAGTAAAGGTTGACCAACTTTGCTTATTTCTCCAAACCCTAACCATTTATTCATGGTCCTCCATTTTGAATTTGATGATGAGGGACTAGCATGCATTCAAATCCCATTTATTGTGTTCACAAGATTTAAACTACAGAGATGACATCCGCTTTAGAGCTGTAGAATACACATACATCTACTTTACAATGTCAGTTATTGTGCTCTGTTATCCAGTTACCTGGTTAATTTGTCATTTCTTGAATAGACGTTAATATTCGGAGCATTTTTGTGGTGATTCATACCTTTCTCCATATTGGCCTGAGTGTAGGAGTATCCAGGCGCCTGGCCCGTCTTCCTTCCAAACAGCCCCCAGAGGTTTGGCCCCACCTTATGGCGACCTCCTTCTTCCACAGAGTGACACTGGGAACACTTCTGGACAAACACCTTCTTCCCTTTCTGAACGTCCCCCATCGCCAGCAGCTAGGTATGGGAAGAAAGGACCGGCAGAGACACAATCAGCCACATCACTGCAAAGAAATGTCTGCTGAAGCGAGTGGAAAAATTACCACATAAACAAACTTTTGGGCACCTTAAACTTTATGAGTTTTAGCAAAAATTGTATCCGGACAAGAGAGGCTGAACGAGAGCGTAAAAGCTGCTGAACTGAAAAAGTGAACAGCACAGAGCAAAGGAATAACGAACAGAGGAGGATCAGAAGGGGCAAATCCTACCGTCAGAGTGGAATGTGTTAAATCGCCCTCAGGTAGATGTTGTCACCTTTCTTTCTCAAATTCACACTCCTTCCCTTTTGATTGCTTGCTGACCAGAAATCTTGTTTTGCTATGATTGAACTGTACTTGAACCATAAAGTACATGAAATAAAGTTTCAGAGAGGGGCGTGGTCCGGTGGTGAGGGTTGAATAAGCTCTAATATTTGAGTCACACCCACCTTGAAAGACAGGTGGGGTTGGTTTGCCATGTGTGTCAGTTGCATGTTTGAAATGCTTTGACTCAGTGTTTGTTACACAACAGTTTGAGTCAGATTAAGCTCTGATGACTGGTTACAAAAAATTGAGAACCCAATGAGGAAATTTTGATAATCCTCATAATAAATGGCAGTTTGTAATATGCAATCAATCATAATAATAAAGCAAATATTGCACAGGAAGGATCTATTATATTCACTTGATATTTCAGTGTGTAATTTCGACAAACTGTTATATTTAAAGAAGTGACACCCTTACACAAACTACCCGGAACTGTTTATCTGATACACTTATATGGTGGTCTATGAAATACAAACCCTAATAAAGTATTTTAAAGCCACTGTATTGTGGAAAAAATGTGAAATAACCTGTGGTCCACTATCACAAATACATGTGTATCTTTTATTCTTTCAGATTAATATTGGGTAACTTGCAAAAATCTGAATGATGCAACCTGCCCAAAAAAAAAGAACAAAAAAAATAAAAAATAAAATAAAATCCATACTTCTCATTTCGTATCAGAAAAACAACTGCTTGACTGAAAGGAAATAATTGAGGGTTTTTTTCTGAATAATGTTTCCAATTTGTATGTCTTGTAAAACTAAATCTAAGTGTGATAAAGTGTATTATGCAGTTTCTGTTGTTCTCTCGTGTTGTAATAGTGACATGATGATTTTATAACACAGCAGTCAGGGAAGGTTTTCGATTTAAACCTAGAGATTGCACCCTCTAGTGTTCAAATAGTGCAACAACTGCTTCCTCAGCAGCTTGATGGAGCAGGTTCAGTTTTGCTCGTTTTTTAAGGAACCACGTTAAGCTCAAAACGTATCTACTCCCCTCTAAACCCAGTTCAAGAAAATAATTAAAAGTCAAAGGGCTTTATGATGAACTTTATGCTTTCTCTCCAGAATATCCCTAAGAATTTGGGGACTTTTCTACAGAAATGATGACGGGTTAAGATGAATAACACAATAACATTTTGCATTCTCATTGCTTGAAGCTTTATTTTTTACTTTTTGTGTAAACTTCATTCTTCTACAAGATCAGTTTCAGTACAGAGAAGAACATTATTTTCAGAAGACAACATCTACATGGAAATACTCCAGATCTAAGCTTTGTTATAATAACTTGAAGCATCTTTACAATAAAAACACTCAATGAAAGGACCAGGACTTAATAGAAGATCTGGCTATCCTTTGAAGGTCTTTTCGTCCGTGTCTACATCTTCTTCAGAACTGGTTTTGTAGTCAAAATCTTCTGTCCTGTTGGATATTAAGACACTTTAATCATAGCAAAGGAAGCAGAGTTAGTGGTTACGATGAGGGATATTTTAGATTGTGTCATTGCCATACCAGTGCAAGCCAGCGTCCAACAAGTGTTCACTGGCCAGCGTCCTGAGGAGGCTCCAGTAAGGAGCGTCTCTTCCAAATCTCTGAGGCAGCACCGGGCTGGGGGCGTCTCGCGCCTCGCGGCACTCTCCGCACATCTGGATCAACTCCCAGGACCTCCCGAACCTCTGGGGCATGTTGGGGCTGGAGTTGGGCACCCTCTCGTCGTTGCTGTCCCTGCCGAAGCGCAGCGGCATGTTGGCGTGCATGTGGAGCGGTTTGGCCGTGGGGGGGTACAGCTTGATGATGGTCGGCAGGCTGTTCCTGCTGGTGGCCGGGGTCACGTGCAGCTTGAAGCTCTCCAGATCCAAACTTCTGCGGAGCCCACTCGGTGCCTGGATGTGTTAGGGTTGCATTTAATCAGGTCAAGTGGAATTTCAATGCGGGCCTTTTCGTCTGTGTTCTTCAAGAAGTGACAGTAGCAAAATCAACGTCTACTATTTTTAGTTAAGCTAAAGAGCAAACATTTAATGTTTATTTTTCAAAAGTAAAATGTTTTGGTGTTTTTATTTTTGGTGCTATCTGACCTTGATCAATTAATCGATCAATTAGTCGTTATTTATTAAGCTTTCATTGACACTAAATAACCCAAAGTACACATGTAAATAAACTTAAAATGAATTAGACAAACAGTTATTTTGAAACAGGAAGTGAGAAAGAGCTCCTGAAAATTATTCAAAAACAAGAGTCTTGAGATACAAAATTGACTGATGACGATGATCATTACTCTAAGAGGTGATGCACAGCTGTAACTACGCTATGCTCTGAAAGCAGATATTTCTTTTACTGTAATCAAACGGCTCTTTCTGCTTGATTGAAGCAGTTTGTTGTCATTTGAAAATCTGCGCCTTGTACTACATCTTAAGTTTAAGTTTAGCCCTCACAAAGCTGGAGAAAAGGCTTCTTCCACTCATGATGTACAAGATCTAAAATGAAGTTACACAGAGCATCAACTGGACCTCGGTTATCTGGAGACCCAGAATATAAGATGAAGAAAACACAAAAAAAAAACAACAAAAAAAGAAAAGTCATTGGTTGACTGGTTGCTTCTTACCTGCTGGCGCGGCTGTTTCCTCACAGAGTGCCTGTCGTCGACGCTGCTCCGCAGGGTTTCATCGTTGTGGAAGGATTTCCCGAAGACGTGGAAGTCAGACGCCGCCGCCCCTCCGAGACCCCCCATCATCAGGAGCGCTGACAGTATCGCTGCTGTCAACATGCTGAAATCTGTTGTTCCTTTCTGAACTGTGTTTGGACATGTGGCTCATTTCCCGCTGAGTGACCTGCCGCCTGTCATATAAGCCCTGTGAAAACCCCACGTCACATTAAAAAAAAAACAAAAAAAAACTGACACTCACACACACACACACACACACACACACACACACACACACACACACACACAAATTGATGCATGCACATTTATTGTTGGCTTCATTTAAACAAGGCAAATTCCTGACTGAGCCACCACTCATACCTGGGAAGGTATCTATGTATGTATGCACTAATTGGGTTGATGAATGAACGGGGTGCTTTTGTTTCTTCTAAAGAGGAGATGACATGAAATAAATAAATAAATAAATAAATAAATAAATAAATGAATAAATAAATAAATAAATACACTTTACTAATTGTACTGAATCAGCCATCAGTTGGGAACAACTTATCATAGTGGAACCAAAGTTTGATCCTTCAAGAAGCTTTGCAGCCAAACATCCTAACCTGTGACTGAACGCAAGATGAACATTTTTGAAGTTGAACTGTATACATTTGGAAATAAAATCAAAATTTTCAGAAGTCATCTGATTAGTAATTAGTCTATCTGTGCATAATTTGATCTCAGTGAAATCAACGAAGGCCTCAGAGGCTTGTGAGAGAATTTTAGTGAAGGAGCAGAATCACAAAGACCAGGAAAACCACAGAAGAGAGGTCAGGGAGGACGTGGCAGAGAAGTTTAAAGCAGTTTAGGGGGTGAAACAATATCCCAAGTGCTAACTATCTCATGAAGTACATTCGTCATTATTTTGTATTGGCCTATCATTTATAAATCCAGAGAAATGCATTGAAGTTGGTGGTTCTTTCTTAGCAAAATGTAAAGAAGTTTGAGGGATATTAATGTAAATATAATAGATGATTTTAAGAAATCTTCTGCTAAATATGCACTGACAAAATTACTCATATTATTTTCATATTTTTCATGGTTTTGTCAGCTCCAGTGGCCTTTATTTATTATTATATTACCAATATTATTGATATTGGTCAGACAGGAAACCAGGTTGTGAGAGAGGGGGAAGACATGGGGCAAAGGTCATCGGGCTGAGACTCGAGGACTAAGACCTCTGCAGATGAGCCACTGCAGTACCCAAACTACACACACACACGCACACATATATATATATATATATATATATATATATATATATATATATATATATATATATAAATATATATATATATATATATATATATATATATATATATATATATATATTTTTTTTTTTTTTTTTGTATTTGGCTTCCACTGATTAGATTCATTTAGATTAGGTTGGATTATATTAGAGAGAACTTTATTAATCTCTGGAGAGGTTTCCTCTGTGAAATTCAATTACCATGTGCTGTACACTGACAGAAAGAAACATAACTTTAGCAAAAAAAAAAAAAAAAAAAAAAAAAAAAGGGGGTGGTGGGGGGGGGGCAATAGAAACATAAAAGAGGATGATGCCTAGAAACAATATAGTGAAACATGAGTTGAATTCAACATGCATTCATTAATGGCTTGTTTATCTCATGAGACTGATTCACGTCACCACATTTTTTTATTTCTCAGGTCTCTACAGTTGAAGCCAGTAATGAGCCATTTTTTGCATTTGGACCAACAGCAAACTGAATGTGAAGAATCCCTGTCAGGCAACAGCGACAGCCAGAGATGGGAATTTTAATTTGACCGTGGCAGTTTTCCCACGTTGCCACGTCTGAGCACGCAGAACATGCAACGCCGCGGCTGAGGCAACTCAGCGGGAAAGAATTTCTGTCCCATCTGGTTTCAGTGATTCAGACTTAGCCTTGAGAAGGCTTACGTCTCAGTTTACTTTTCCGTATCATCGTTTACCTCCCATCTCTTCTCGGCTCGCCTCTTTTGTGCTTTCTTTGCCTGACCCTGGCCCCAGCTCGCAGTCTGTGGGATTTGGGATTTACGACCGCGTGTCGGACACTCATCCTGAGCACTATCAGCAGAGGCCTTCAATAGACCTCTCCCTTTGTTCTTTAGCTGAGCTCATAGAGCACTCCCTGGAAGACCTTGTTCTCTGCCACTGTAATTCTCTCTTCCCAATGTTTTTAATGTTCTTCTTTCGCCACCCCTGCAGCCTTTTCATCTTTCCATCTACATGCTTTCAGGCCTCCTTCCCCCTGCTTCTACATGTTATTAACGCATGTCATGCTTCCTTGACAGAAATATAGCCGTCATTCCCATGTTTAATGAAAAATGTTACCTATATTGGGAAATCTCGCGTTCCCATAACATTGCTTAGACATTAAAATGTTCTTTATTTGCCTATACAGGTGTATCATATTTTCTGCAACTTATAAATCAGCAGATTTATCTGAGCGAATCATTTGTAGTCCGTTTTGACTCCTCACTCGATGAACTAAAACGTTACTTCTTGGTTTCTCTGGAGTTTGCCTTGTGCTAGTTTGTTTATTTCCACCTTCCTTCTCCTAATCTTGTGACCGATTTCCATGGAGTTTCCAGCAAACCGGAGAAAATAAATCTGCAAAAGGCAAATATAATCAGTTAGTGCTATTTAATTCTCATAACATTATTAATTTTTTTTATCACCCCCTTGCTTAGCAGATGTTGTCCAAGATAAATCTTCCCTGCAGAGAAAATGAAGTATACCATTTAGATAGATAGATTTTTGCTCTTTTTACAATTCAGTAATAACAATTATCATCAATTAATCACTCAGCATCAAACTCTGAGGATGTTTCTGGGCAGCATTCCCTGGAAAGCTTATAAATGCACCAAAACATAGGGGAGTAGTGGAGGAAGTTTTTTTTTTTTTTTTTTTTTTTTTTTTTAATTGAACAGTCCTAACTCATCATATTTGCATTTTAACAGATGCATTTACTCTGGTTTGCTGGAAACTCCGTGGAAAACTGTCTCGAGATTACGAGGAATAAACAAACCAACCCAAGACGAACTCCAGAGAGACCAAGAAGTAACGTGACAACAGGTTCACCACGATCACCGCTGCCTCCCCGTCTCTCTAAGCTGCTTGTTTAAAGTCTGGCAACGATCGCAGAGTTCCTTTCTCAGACTAGATCTCAAATACCTGATATGATATGTGGGAGTCTGCGGTTGCCTCTCCACCGAGCTGATTTACGTGGCGCTTTATCCTCACCCTTACTTAGACAACAGCCAGGTCATCATCACAACACTTCGCATGCCTGCACACGCCGGAGAGGAGACCCATTCATCAAGCCTTCCTGACCGCTTAAGGTTCAGACGGTGATCAGATCCATTTCTGTTGGATCTCAGCGTCAGAACGTATGGCACAATTAGCTGACACAAGACACACAGCGCTGCGTGTGTGGTCTGTAAAAAAAAAAAAAAAAAAAAAAAAAAAAAAAGCAACTGGTTACAGAATGAAAGAAAAACTATTAAAGATTCACCAGCGCAAATGTTTTCCTGTCTACTGAGAAACATTGGATTCCTAGTATTTTATTGGGATTTTAAGTGATACATCAGCTAAAGTCATGGCTAATTGTCAAATGGTTTTATAAGAACAATTTGAAAAGGGTCGTGGTTATTTGCATAGCTGAAATCCAGTGCTACCAATTTTTAAGGGGTTTTACTAACATTTTCTGCCACAACCAGCCCCTTAGAGGACATTCATGATCTTGATATGGCCCAAAACGAAAATGAGTTTTGACACGTTTAAAGTCATTCAGCCAGAGTCACAACAAAACAGTTTAGCTAACATGATGCTTTAGAATCATCCAGTTAGGGTTCAGGCCTGAATCCAACCTGGGATCTGTGGTCTGCTTGTTTTTATATAAGGCTGTAGATGTAATGCGGATAAAGTTTGAGAAGTATGAATTATTTGGGAAGCATTTAAGCTTTAGCAGAGGCTAACCTGAGCTTTGTTTCTGGGCGATAGTGAGGGCAGGGCTAGAAGTCTGGACTAAATAAAAGGCTATACCTATGAATGACCCAGTAGAGGACAATACTCTTTCCTCGTTTGTTTTCTTGTGATGAAATATTATTAAATTGTATGTATAAGTGCAAACCAGTGATATGTATATTATCTAAACAATCAGGCAACTAAAAAACTCAAAGGTCAGTCGGTTTAAAATCTCCAGCTGGCCTTAATTAGAGAAGCAATAAAAGCAATCACTGGTGAATATTTTCAACTGCACCGTTGGTATTATTAAGAGCTACAACAGCATTATGAAAGCACATGATGACTATCACAAGACAAACATTACTCATGCCGAAGCTGGACAATTACGGGCCTCAGATTAAACAAACAGTACGTCTTAGCTGAACGATGTGATTATTGCTTTTTGGTCTTGTATACGTTGTGAGCGGGGCTGGGACTACTTCCTAATTTCTACGACGGCGTCCACAAACCGATGCCAGCAGTACAGTTTTCTTTCGAACAAGCAAATGCAGCAGTCTGCTGGCTTGAGTATGAATTTAATGGCACTCATTGCTCTCAACATTAAACACTTAAAAACACACAGTGGTCATGGCTGGCTGCTCTTTATAGGCCATAAAAAGCACCGGCTACTGTAGTTCAACAGACTGGGTTTTAGCACCGCATTAATATTCATGTGATGAACCAGGCGCTATAGAACACCCTGGATAAAACAATCTTCGGTCCAGAACACAGTAGCCAAACATAAACAGGACCACAGGCAAAACTGTAACTGTTTTTCACCAGGGCTTTCACACCATCTGTGAGATCTTGGTGTTCTTTTAACAATGACACATAAAACAAATGTTGGTTCCAGCCACACCTTAACGTTCTCTTCCCAGGAGGATACACTCTTGGGGGCTTCGCAGATCCCCACACAGACTGGAAAACTTTAAGTTGGACTCAGAGCATTTAAAAAGAAAAAATGGATCAAGGGATTTTTTTGTTTTGTTCTGTTTTGTTTTGCATCACCTAGAATCAGTTGGCAGGATTTCACAATTGGTGTTCTTGGTTAGACTGACGACTGCTGACATAAATCTTGGTATGCAACGCAATCAAAACTGTTTAATGATAAGTTCAGTAAAGGAAGCTGTGAGAGTGAAAAAGATTGGCTGACCTTTGAACCTCTGACAGGGCTAAGATAGCTATCGGGATGATACTGACAATGAAATCATGCTCTTATATGTGTGTGGTACCTCATCGCCTTCCTTTTTTACTACTATTGTACAGGTGGTGGTGCTGCTGCTTAGCAACAACACTAGATGGCACTAAAGGACAGAGAAATAAAAAAATGTTTTTGTTATTTACACAGATATGTCCTTTCTGCTGTACATTTTTCATGTAATACATTATTTTACTGTTTTTAGACTCAGGTATTGCATTTTTACAAGAATTTTTGTACAATATTGCTTTTTTTTTCAAATGTAGAACTGAATAATAAGCCTCTGGGGTAGCACAATGTCCTAATCTAAGATAATCACCTACACCAGGTGGAGCTCCGGCACACTTATTCCACAAACCTCAAGGAAGGTGGAGCATCTAAAACAGAGGCGGAGAATTAGAGGGGGTAGGCCGTCCTAACACAAAGCAGGAGGTTCCAGTAAAAAGGGGGAGGTGTTTTCAGGAAGAAGGGGGTGCAAAAGAAGGTCCAATCAGAGTCTGGTCTGAATCGACCAATCAGAGGAAGAGAAGAAAAAAGCTGGAATAGGCAGGAGGAAACTGAGCAAATGACCCTTGATGAGAGAGGAGGTGGAGGATGGGAAGGACGGGGGTGGCGCGGGAGGGGGGGGGAGGAAAGGGGCCCTGGAACAGGGATGTATGTGTGTGCGTATGCGTGTGTGTGTGTGTGTTTAAAATGTTGGCTTCGCTCAGAAAATCGTCTACGTCTTTTGACGCTCTTCAGTCGGAGATGCGTTTCTGTTTTCTAACAACACTTACGGCTTGTGAATTTAAAAAGCCAAAGTTTGCTGGAGAGGCCAAGTTCTGTCGATAAAGCACGAACAGAGGCAAACATTTCAACGAGAAGCGAGGCTCAGGGACAGCGTTAGTGGGAGCGGACCAGGAAAAACCCGAGATTTCTACATTTACCTATGAGTTACGATTTCTCCAACAATGAGGCCTCGTTGAGCGATTAATGCTCAATGAGGTTTAGACATGCCTGCTGTTTTGGGGTGGAAAAAAACAAGTCTTTTTATTGCTTTCCTTGCTCTCTCTTGATTTGAATGTTTACACGGTCATTTATCTGTTGAGTGACTTTCATGATCATTGGGCCCTGGAAACCTCTTAAAAAGCCTGGCACATAAATTCCAAAAACACGCCTGTCTTTAGAAAAATAAGCATTTTTGCCCCACCTTTGCTTCTACTGGTCATGGCACATGTGTGCCATTGTTTGTGCAACTCTGGTTTCAAGAGGATAAAACGAGAAGCTTCAGTAAGAGAAAATAGAGGGAAAGAGCAGAAAACATGGTGGAGAGAAAGCTTTTTCCTTGATTGTTCCCCCTGACCCCCGGTGCATCCTCTCCCACTCCCAGTTGGACGGCCAGTTTGGCTGCTGTTCAGTGGGTCAGAAGGGGGTCAAAGGGTACTAAGACACCCACACAGAAATCTACACTGTAACCTCTGACCTGTTTCCCCCATGATGCAGCTGAATGCTGGGAATGCAGCACAGAAAGCGAGGCAGAAAAGATTTTTTTTTTTCCAATCAGTTTTACACCAAAAATGCGTTTCTGTGGTCTTGTAAAAGTCTTTTTAAATGTTCCAGGAGGAAAATTAGACGTGCAAACTGCTTCTTCTTTTTTTTTTTTTTTGCCTTTGCTTTAAAGTCTCAGAAAAGGTTAGATCCCACTCTAACTGTGGTAATGTAGATGCGAATGCTGGGTATTATCTGTAATTGAACACATGAGACTTTCATAGCAGGAACCAAAAGCATGTGCTTCTCTCTGACCCGTCAATGAAGACCAGCAACTTACAAAAAAAATAAAAATAAATTTTAAGTAGCCAGAATTTGAATGAAAAAACATATTTTTCAAGATTTTTGTGATCCCTAAGTAAATTCGGAAAAAAGTTTTTTAAGAAAAGACAATAGAAATATATATTACGCATTTTAAAAAAAATAAGAATAGTTTATTCCATTTATAAATTACAAAAAACATTAAGAAAAAATACTGTCAAATGTGCATCTTTAGTTTGAAACCAGAGCTGTTGAAGTGAGTGTGTATCTCTGTGTGTGTGTGTGTATTCTGGGAGATGATAGGGGGAAAAAAAAAAAAACTCACAAATCCCTGAATGAAATCAATGGAGATATAAAATAACAGCTCTCCCAAAGTTCTCCATTCAAAAAAAAAAAAAATGTTTAAACACAAGAGTCAAAGTGCATGCACTTACTGTAGCTGCTTACGGTTCTAGTAAAAGCACTCATGTTTCATTTCCAGGAAGCTCTCAACCTCTGATACAATAAAGCCTTTAAATTAGGATTACACAGTAGTTGATGCTATGTTAAGCTCTCTAATCTGTTTTTCTTTGAGTAATGCTTCTTGCTGTCTGAGGAGATATGCATGTTTTAATTATAAACAACAGTGAATGAAAGGAAGGTGTTTTTTTTATTAGTATGAGGTTTGAAAAAAAAAACATTGCACGTTGCAGAAAAAGTATTTCTAAGTGTAATGAACAGAACAGAAAGTAAAAGCATGTTGGAAGAACTTTAAAGCTGACTCTATAAAGTTTTGTGAGATCAACTAACAAGCTTGCACTGTGGGAGTGACCCGGCATTTTGGCTGCTATAATAATTTTACAGGAGCAACGGGACACATGGTAGCTACTAACGTAGTGTACATTATTTCAGGGGTTGCCTTTGAAAAAGCCACTATGTATCTCATTAATTTATGAGATTAGTGAAGTAAAAGGCACTTTGGGGACGTCGTGGCATCAGTGAGGACCTAAAGTGAACTTTTATTTAGTTTTTTTGTTTGTTTTGTTTCTGGTTTATAGAAGCAACTTTTGGTAAAAGTCAAGTGTTCTTCACCTGTGCTTTTTCTTTTTTAGTCTAATCTAGGGAGCCTTGCAAAAGTATTCACTCCCACTTTCACATCGTCTCATGTTGCAGCCAGTAACGTGAAAATATTCTACGCCTTACTTCAGCAGAGAACTTGAAGCTGGTCACAGTTGATGGAAAGAGTTAAATTCAGGGCGATCTGGGATGAAAAAAGTTGTTAGATACAGCAGAGACGTCCCAACTGGGCAGAAATGAACCCCCCACCCCCAACAAAAACTGTGGCCATTTAGCCAGCATATTCATATGCCCAAATATAAGTAGAAATAAGCGGCAACACCTGAAAAGGCTCAGCTGCTTTGTAGAGATGAATAAGAAAAAAGAAAATCAGCCTCTAGATACCAGCAGAACAGCAGATCTGTGGTGTAGTTTTATATTGACTCAGGGGGATAAACACAAATTCACACCACACCTTTCAGATTTATCCAGGTGAATTTGACTTCATGTTGACTTATGAACGACTTGTCAAACTCATTTTCATTATAGACCATATCAAGGTCATAAATGTCCTTTAAATGTCCTCAAAGGCAGAATGTATTGTTAAAACCCATTAACCAACCGTTAAAATATTAATAAATATCCATCTCTGCATTTGATGATAACTTCTTAAAATGTAGTAATACTGAACATCTTTTCATACTGATGTAATTTGACAATATACAGATAAAAAAAACTGCTTTGATTTGATTGATGAAATAATATTTAAGTACACAACTGTTATCTTCATGGTTCTATTTATGTGCCCTGGAGGGCCACATAAAAAGTTACGGCGGGTCAGATTTGGCCCCCAGGCCTGGACTTTAACACATGTGGTCTATGACATAAAATCTACTAAAGTTTAAAGTTGAAGCAAAACCAAATGTGACAATTTTTTTTTTTTTGAATGAATACTTCTGAACATTTAAGTATATTACATGCTACACTGGATTGGTAACAAGACTAAATCCTTTTAAGCATTATTATGCAAAATATGTAAAGTTCAGAGCAAAATTATTAATATCCAAGGCACGTTAAAATTTAAAATAAGATTTTTAAATTTTTACATAAATTAAACTATGAGTCTAATTTAATTTGGCCATTATGAAATGCTTTGGGTGGGATTTGAATCCAATAAATAATCTACAGCTTTGGGTCGGAGAGAACTCCACATAAACTTTCAATCTTGAACACTTGGAGCTTCTTGCAAAAGACGAATCAGCAAAAACACCAACATAAAAAGTTTGATCAACAATTCCAGGAAGGTTTTTACATTTATAAATAAAGTCGGACATGTCATTTTTCATGTGAAAATTCCTATAAAAACAGATATTGTTTTTCTTGAAAGTGACATTCTGTCATAAATTGCTGGTTTGCGATCGGAACAGAGTGCAAGCAGGAACTCTGGAGGATCGCGATGTGAAGACTTTTTTAATGGCGATAAACATAAACTCTACAAGCAGGCACAACAGGATCAGGATGAGGAACAGACAGGAACAGGGTGAACTGAGAAACCATAAAGTAATGGGAAGCAGCAGGCAGGATTCGGGGAAAGACAGACAGACAGAGACGAGGGAAGAAGTGGAGAACCAGGAGGCAAGATGGGTGAACAGAAGAATGTGGCAGATAATGAGGAGCTTATATACTGAAGAGCTTGATTACCTGACAAGGAACAGGTGATGGATTAGAAACAGGGTGAAGCTGAGAGGGAAGACCAGGCAGGCCGGCTGAGGGAGTTATACATAAACCGAGAAATTAATTCCCTGTAAACTGTCTGTTCTGTTCGGGTGAAAATATTTTTTGTTGTTCTTGAACGAAAAAGACTCTGAAACATCTAGCTAATAGTTGGATTTAAAAAAATAATAATTTTTATACTCTGTCTGGATTGCATGTTTTTTGAATTTCCACTCTATTCTCCCACACTCAGGATACAGGGATGTGTGTGGCCTGTTTTGTGTGAATAAAATATTTCTTTACCCTGATTGTTTGTGATGGTGCTGCTGTAAAAGAATCCCCACTTTTCTCTCATTTCCCCACAGCCTCCCCACCTACCCCAGAGCCATTCCCGGCAACCGGAATTGGAGCATACAGCGCATGTCTGTGTGCATTTGGGTGTGCGTGTGTATGGGTGCGTGTGTAGGTGTGTGTGTGTGTGGCTCACATACACACAGAGGCAACATGATCCAGACCATTGCTTTCAGAGCGGCGTGCAGGATCCCCAGAGTTTTGAGAGAAGACAGAATTAAAGGGCGGGAGACGGAGAGAGATTTGACCTGGGTGAAACTGTTCGGGCACACACACACTTGTGCACGTTGTGTGTGCACGCTTGTGTGTGTGTGTGTGTGTGCATATCTCTGAGTGGTAGGGACAGCTGTGGGATAGTGACATCATCTGGTTGCTGATTCGCGTATTTGATCTGGGCAGAGAGAGAGAGAGATTGAAACTGAAACATCTGACTTCTCTTTGGACCTACATCCTTTGGGAAAGTTTGGGAACGTCTGCCTGCGTGTTGCTTCCGAGCACATCTGGATGTGTGTGTGTGTGTGTGTGCGTGTGTGCGCGTGGGTGTGTGTGTGTGTGTGTGTGTGCATTAAAGATATAGGAGCAGCAATAAAAACACCACACTGAACTGTACACCTCGTTCTTTCTCTCCGTCTGCCTCCCTGCTGATTGATGAGTTGTATATATCCTGCGCGGTAACCAGATCCGTTTTATCCAGAGGTTGCTGTAAATACAGTCTGCTGGAGTGCCAGGCTGCCAGGCAGACAAGCCGACTGTCTCTGGCAGGGATTTGGCAGAAGCTGTAAAACCCTGCGGTGGAGGCCTCCCCCCCTGGGAAGCAACGGACGAACACACGGTGTCCCACCGTAATGAGACGAGAGCATGGATGCAGTGGTGTGCGTTTGACTGTGCGGGTGTGCACGAGCTGGGATAGAGGGAGGTCAAATGAGGCCCGTGTTAGCATAGATGTGCAGATTCATTAGACACCGGAGTTGATTTAGGCGGTAAATTAGCTGTTACATGCAGATGAGCGAGGCAGAGAGGTGGTGCGCTGATGTGACTTTTTGCAGTTCACTGAAGAGGACAGAAACTGGAGGACATGCAGAAGTCGTACACACAGAGTGACACAACCATGTTAGAGTGCAATTATCTGACAGCAGACACACACACATGCACACACAAGTTTGTCTTTCTACCCATATCAGGACTTTGCATTGACTTCCATTCATTTTAGTCACTATTTATGCCTAACCCAGACATATTCCCTAACCACTACTGACCTAATTTGAAATCAAATTCACACTTTACCTCCAAACCAAACCAAACCAAACCACTGACCCTATACGAGGGGGTGCATCATATTGGAACCCGGTTTTTGTCCCCATATGGCCCATTTGTCTCTAAAAGGTTAGTAAATATATTATAAATGGCCCTAATTAGATAGATGTTCAATTGCAGTATGCTTTTCTATCTTCACAAGGACTTTGCGTTGACTTCCATTCATTTTTTTATTCATTTCTATAGTCTTAACCCTAACCCCAAAACCTAACTATTACCAGCCTAACCCTAAACTCAATTCACGCCTTAATCCAAAACTTAACCTCTAATCCAAAGCAACATTTCTTCATGTGGGGCCCATTAAAGTAAAGGTTTCTGACACCATACTACATTTAGAAAACCATGACCCTTTGCATGCTAAGGGCCTAGTATGCCTCATCTTGTAAATACTCTTCATTATTGTTGTTTTTTTTTTCTATCATTGTCTCCAACATGTCAAAAGCAAACTTAAGAACAACAAAAGTGAACTGATGGATAATTGACCAAGATGCTAATGTTTATACTTTTAAAAAAATTAAACATCACCGTGTCTGTTTTTGATTTTGTGAGCAGGATGTTCCGCTCTGCTTAAACTGCGATCATGTTTGCTGTAGCACTAGCCAAACGCAACGCCACTGCAGCACATTTGCAGTGAACAGAATTGGCGCACTGAAAACAAGCGGTCAAGTGACAAAGACAAGAGAGAAAGAGTGAATCTAATGAAAGTAAGAGGAGGGCTACCACCCTCCGGAGCAGACAGCACACCCTGTCTCACTCTCCAGCAAGTCAGCTCAGACACAAAAGGTACAAAAGCCATCTGGGATAGGTGGCTACGCTACATCCAGAGACAAAAGGGGCTCATTCACGCAGTTCGGCCCAGCCAGAGCCATCTGCTCTTGGTGAGAGCGAGTGGGCGAGGGGACACCCGGTACCTCCAGAACCCCCCATTGCTCAGAAGCACGACATCTGATTAAAGCATAATATGAGGACTAGAAGTATGAAAATATGAATTTGGATGAGCCGCTTTACAAAGCAGGCGATTACAATGAGAACGGTGGCCGACAGGAGCATGAAAGGCTCCCGCATTGGGAACGACAACATGTGCTGCCCTCTGCACAACAATACTAAAAAAAAAAAAAGAAAAAAAAAGAGAGAGAGCAACTGTTAGAAAGACAGCAAACGAGTACGGATGCAGGCAGATGTACATGCGCTCTGCAACGTAGCACGTCATTCATCATGCAGTGGAAACTAAATGCAGAGACAAGAGAAAGCTGGAGAGCAAATGTCCTTTAATGTTTATATTGTAAACTTCATCTAGCATTGTCTGAGCCCAGAAGTGTCATAAAATTTCTGCAGAAAAAAACGTTCCACCGGAGCTCAGATGCTTCCGCGCTTCGGCATCGCAGGAAAAGTTAAGAACTAACGTCGCAGCATGACATCAGAGCTGAAACACAGGAGGTTGTGAAGTGCAACTGAACCCACACTGAGACTTTATCTGAAGTAGAGATTGGCATTGCATATCAAGCATGCAATCTTAAAAGTTATGAATGTGCACAGTGTCCAATTTTTACCATCTGGACTGGGGATTTCCCCTCCATTTGATTTAGTGTCCTTTCTTTTTTTTTTTTTTTTTACTCAATAATCCTCTTTGAAAGAAATCTGTTGAGAGTTTATTACTGACCTTATGAACATAGACGCAACACTTCACTTTATGCATTAACCTCTTCAGTCAGACAGTAGACTGAAAACGAAAATTGAGTAAAAGTTTTGAACATAAGCTGCAATAACTTGATTTATTGTCTGGTATATTTTAAAGTTGCTCTTGGAGTTATTAGAAGCTTAAGCATCAAAAATATTTAGGAAGTTTGCTAAAGATTTATCTTTCAACAAAAGTGGTGTTAGATTATGCCTTCTAGTGACATTTTTGTACATTTTCTAAATGTACTGTAGGTAAAACAAGCGAAGACAAATTGTCACTCTTTTTTTTTCTAAACCCCAAAACTTCAGATAGCTCAATCCTTCAGAGATACTGTTCTGTTACTTTGTGATGCAGCCTTTTACCGACAAACCAGAATCAAATTACTCAACTCCCTTCCAGGCCTCTGGAGAGCTGATGGAAAAAAAAAAAAAGCTTAAGTAATTCACAGCAGAGAGGCAAAATGGACTCGAGTCTCTTCAAAAATGGCAACCCTCCCCCCCCCAAGAACAAACATTTCACTCTCTGACATATTCTCATCACGTTCCGTCTCTGCTTTTACGGTTTCGAATCAAACTCAGAAGACACAACAATCTGCCCCTAGTTAAACTCGCAGCACAGCAGCAGCACTTGGCTGTCATCAGCAGCTATTGTTAAACTGTATCAGACACAATGACAGCCTGTCAGCGGTAAGTACTTGGCAGATTCTATTATTTCAGTGTCAACACCGTCATCTCAAAGCTTTTGTCTATCCACTCTTCACGGGCAAAACACTGTTTACACAGTCAAGTTTTAGCAGGCAGGTAGTATTTTTAGCTTTGAGTTTAAAGTGTCTTTTTTTTTTTCTTCCTTTTTGTGTGTGTGTGTGTGTGTGTGTGTGTGTGTGTGTGTGTGTGTGTGTGTGGGTGGATTACGGCGCTGCTTGTGTGGCAGTGAGCAACGGGCTGGATTTGTGAATCCGTTCGAGCAGGGAAGCACCCGAGTTTACTCTGAGATCAGACGTCGAGGTGCACACCGACGAGAGACGCGGTGTCAAAATGTGCGCCTCCAGCGCGATAATGAGTAGCTTTGTTCTCAAACACAACCAGACTGAACAGTGTGGAAATCCCTCTCAGCCGGTGACAGACATGTGTCAGAGACCTCAGATTAATGAAGGCGTCTCTCAGTCAGCTGTGTCCCGGAGTTCATCCCCTGGAGCTTAGGGTCTGCTCCGATCTTGTTCACAAGATGTCCCGCAAACTTAACGGGCACATTCATTTCCGTACGATGTGTTGTTATTGTTGCGATATCTCTGCATGACATGTTATTCATAGAGCCACGAATTAAACGTAGATCTGTCCGTTCCAGGCTTGATTACAAGCCGGATTCTGCCGCACTAAATCAAGGGGATTGTGTTCTGTCAGTTTGTGCCATCCTGAGTGAAGTGGAGGCAAAAAGAAAGAAAGAAAGAAAGAAAGAAAGAAAGAAAGAAAGAAAGAAAGAAAGAAAGAAAGAAAGAAAGAAAGAAAGAAAGAAAGAAAGGGGAAAAAAATGGTTAAATTGAATTTTTGCACATTTCCCTTGTGGAAAACATGGAGACCAAAATGGTTCTCAGAGAAGCAGGGTACTAAGAGGAAATCCCTTTGTGTAGAAGTGCAACAATACATTCAGAGATGAGGTGATACACGAAGCAGTGCATTATTTTTACGATATTATTGAGAGGTAAAATAATTCACATAAATAAAATGTAAGAACTTTAATCAGCATGCAATATTCTAACCCAGATCTAACTAGCGTTAGACAAATAAGCTACTTAGTTGATAAGACATAAACACAGTAATAAATCACAAGTCGGGGATCACCGTTATAGAAAATATTTTGGTGTTTTAATTGTCGCTCACGTTAAACTCAAAGCTCAAAGCAACAGGATGTGAAATATTTCATGCGGGTACACCATGAAAAAGTTACATTGCTGCGATTCGATTTGTCCCAGTTTGACTGAAATGTTGTTTCAGCATACAATATGTTCTTAATGAGCCAGGAGCAAAATATGCATTTGCATCTGCAAATGCAAACATTCAACATTCTCACTTCTCCAGGCTCATGCCGCCCCCCCCCCACCCCTCTGTTCACAAGATGCCACTCTGGGCGGTTGCCCATGTCGCCCATATCAGAAACCGCCACCGTTTGTACCGGCTCATCTGGTTGCACGTGCATGTTAGTGCCTGTGTTTCCCTTACAGAATGTTCAAAGTGGGCTTAGCTTTCTTGATTTTCGCTCACCTACTTAGTCACAGTCTGTTGTTGAAAAGCCACCCACAAAGTGAGGGATTACACCACTACAGCTCGAGCTAAATACACTCAAGTGTACTGAAGAGTAAAAGAAAAAGCTGTCCTTTGCCGAAGCTTGACGGGGTTTTGTTCAAAGTCGTTTGCGGTGCTGTGTATATTGTATGCTGACGTCTCGCACGTTTTTCATTGGAAACAAACATATTTCTATCAAACTGTCAAGAGGCCTGCTAAAATAAACGTTCGTGTGCCTGATGCTGTTACCCTCGTCATATTTTTTGAAGCCTTGTCCTTTTCAGCGACATTTATGTGGTCCAAGTTATCCAAGTTGCATGTGACTCAATTACTACTTGTCCTGACTCCTAGTACATTAGAGAATTACTGAGAAAGTGACAAGGAGTAAACGCTGAGGAATTCACACTGTATTTTTTTTACTTTTTGGAAAGCTGGAACAAAAGTGCATTCATCTCTTCAATGAGTCCCTTTTTTTTCAGAGGATACAAGCTACATGCATGAGTTGGATCCACTGAGTAGCATTAAACAGCCTCTGTGATGTGATGTATTGAATTTTCGAACTAACCGGATTGAATTTGCAGAATAGATTTAATTTGTAGAGGCAGTTTAGGTGCTCTGGGGCCAGACCTAAAACCATTAATGGCTCACTGTCTCAACAATTTCCATCGTAACTTGTTTCATGATTTGTATGCCGGCAGCTTATCAATTGCCACATATGGTCATTGAGAAAAAAAAATAAATAAATAAAACAGCCTGCTCTTGTTCTTCTCCTTCTTCTGTTTCCTTTTCTACGCTTTGCTTCTGTTTTCGAAAGAGTGTGTGTGTGTGTGTGTGTGTGTGCGCGTGTGCGTGCGTGTGTGTGTGTGTGTGTGTGTGTGTGTGTGTGCACCCGCAGAGTGGAAAGAGGTTTTTGACAGGTTTTGACAGGTACGGCATGGGGGCAGACCTCCTGGCTGTCAAACAAACAGACAAACCTATGAAACCAGACATAAACAGTGCTCACTAAAGAAAGATGACGGATGGATGGCTGCGCAGTCTGGGAGGGAAGTGTGCAAGTGGCTGAAAAACAAAGGAAGAGAATAATAAATATTCTTCACTCGCTCCTTTTCCTTCCCTTTTGTCTCCTTCACTCAACACCTGGCTCTCACCTGGACGAGTGGACAGAACCGCAACAAAATGCTGCTTCGCACAAGTAAATATAAACACACCTCAAGTGCTCGGAGTCTTGAAACGGGCCCGTGCAGGAGGAAAGCTGATCGGTGTTTGGAAAGAGTTTTGCCAGTTGGAACTTGTCGTGAAAGGATACACAGTGCCTCGCAAACGTATCCACACCCGCTGAGCGTTTGGCTCATTTTTACTGGGATTTTACATCCAAGACCAGTGCAAAGAAGTGAAATGGAAGGGAAATCATAGATCATTTTTTTGAATACAGAAAAAAAATCAAAAGGCTTGCTTTTGTATTCAACCACATCTACTTTAAAAGCCCCACGTAAAAGTCAGTGCAACCAATCACCTTCTAAACAAAAAGTTTAATCTTGAGTAATTTTGCACAAAAACACTTTCTCTACGAAAATCTCAAAATGTTAAAGAACTTTTATAAACGAGCAACATCGCAGAGATCAAGGAACACAGCGGGGATCTTAGAAATAAAAGTTAAAATCCAAATCAGGACAAAAATGTCATAAGCTCTCAGCATCTCGCCGAGCACTGCTGAATCCATCATCTGAAAACCGAAAGAGCGTGACAAAACTGTAAATCTACCTACATGCTCACGTACATCCACAAGTTATGGGGGGAATTTGTCAAGATAAATTACAAATTCATCATGCAATCCATGAGTCTTGCCATCAGCAGCAAGTAAGCCATAATAAGCAGTCTGGTTAAGGAGACGGAACCCTTGTGGTGACATAATGTGCTCTGGTCAGAAGGGACCGAAATGTAACTTTTTGGGGTTTCTATGCAATGGCGTATATTTGCATAGCACTTTATCAAGCCAGAGGACTCCAAAGTGTTTTACACGACAACCAGCCAATCATTCATGCACACATCCGTACACTGATGGTGGTAAGCTTCATTGTATCCACAGCTGCCCTGGTAAATTTTTCCACATATGACTTGAGTCATGGTGTCTTGGGCAAGACACTCCACCCGTCTTACCTGCTGGTGGTAGTCCAAGGGTCTGGTGGTGCCAACTGAATGGCTTTCTCACTTCTGTCAGACTGCCAAAGGGCAGCTATGTCTACAATGTAGCTTTATAGAATGAGCTTGTCAAAGTTCAGACCTAAAAGGCAACTGAGAGTCTGTGACAGTCAACCCAAATTTTACTGAAACAGTGGGCAAAGCCTTCATTTTTAAATACAGTGAATGTGTATCTCAAAAGATTAGAAGATAGTATTAACTCAGCAGGCTAATTAAATTTATGTCACACCTTCAAGGTTTCCACCAAAAAACTTGCTGAGCCTGGTCGTTGGGGCACTTGGCAGTCATTCATCCAGCGGCTCGCCGTGTTTTTGAGTTAAAAAATGTCTATAGTTTACATGAAATTTGAAAATGTAATTTGATAATTATGTGTTATTGGAAGATTAATATCTGAACAGCAACTATAAAGTCTTAAACAATGCAAACATTTTATAAAGACTTTAAAAAATGAGCAAAGCTAAGCCTGGTGGGGGCAAAAGTAAAGCCTGGCAGCCCACCAGGCCTATAATACACTGGTGGAAACGCTGCACCTTTTGGGTTTTTATGGCAAAAAGCTTGAAAACTATGTATGATTTTCGTCTTACTTCACAGTAATGCTGCGAGTATGTTGTGTTGGTCTAGCAGATATTGTAGCATGATGCAATGAGGTGAAGTTAAAGTAATACAAGCACTTTTGCAAGTCACTGTTTAGTCAGAGGGCGCAATTAGAGCATGTGGAATGGTGGGAGAAGCACAGAGTGAGCTTTCAGGAATAAGTAACAGACTGGAGGGAGTGTGTATAAAAAAAAACAGGAGATCTGTGTATTTCCTTGGTGAGAGGGTGCTGATGGTTGAGTTGGAGTGGTCTGTCAGGGCTTGTCACCCCAACAACCAACCCTGTATTTCACTCACTTGGTAAAAAAAAAAAAAAAAAAAAGAGGCCCCTGGCTTCTAAACCCCTGTATACACCAACATACACAAACCTTCCCTTACACCACCCAAAAAACTCTCTTACACACACAAAACTAATTCATTCCACTTCCTCATTTAGCTCTGCCAGCCAGAGATCCGTTTCAGAGAAATTACACAACCTGTTGATACTGTGCTGAAACTCTCGGGAGTCTTTGCGAGTCTTGTTTTAGCAGAAGAGCTGCACCTGGCATGTGCGAGCTGAAATCGGCACGAGGAAAACGACATCTTTCTTCTCGCTCTGGCACACTGCAAGGCCCGCAGGTGCGAGCTATCTGCACGAAGGCACGCAAACGTTCGGCTTCGAATCTGTCACCGTGTTTCTGCCGAAAGCAGCCGAGATCACAGCAGCAGTCACAACAGCATCTCGGTGCACAAAAGGCACGATGGACAGATGAATGAAGGAGGGATGAGCTGAGTGAGTCGCATGAAAGACGGATGGTCTAATGGATGGATGATTTAAGTGACAAGAGAAATGACAGATGTTGCCGAATAAATGGATAGATTGACAGATCGATGGAGAGGCAGACAGATCCGTGGAGATGTAAAGTGACAAAAGGCGGGAGGAAAGAAAAATGGAAGCACACGGGGAAAGAAGATATCATGTTCAGTCACTGAAACACTCACAGAGAAGAAAAAAAAATCTGAATAATGGCTCTTGAAGCCATCTATCTTTAAATGTTTTACGGCACAAACTGAGGTTTTGACAGCTCCTAAAACGACTGAGAAAAAACATCTCTCCACAAGAAATTCAGCTTTGAGAGTGGACTTCCGTTTCTTCCGCCTCCTTAGATAGATGAAAAAGCAGGATGGGGCAGGAATGTTGTGTTCCAGCTTGAAGGCAGGACAAACACACAGACTCAGAGGCTCCCCATCCAAATCTCACACGCAACAGATAGATAGAGGATGCGGGCAGGGACAGAGGGCTTCATTATACATCTGTATTTCATAATCATCTTGTGTGGCTTCATAAGACTTTTCAAATGGAAAACAGTAAGTGAAAACAGCAAACACAAATGTGGTTCATTTGTGTTTTTAACATCAAGCAAGAAATTCCATGGAGGGAAGCATTCCCACTGCCGGAGCCCGGCGGCAGAAAACGCTTCCAGATATGGAGTATGAATTTGCGCTTGGGAGAAATGCTTAGAACTGCGTATCGGTAGAGGTGTTTAATTCTTAATCTGCTGCCACACTCTTTTTCTTTATGCAGTCTATGTCAGAATATGGCCTAAATGCAAAACTTTGGCCGCTTTTGTAAAACATGTCCATATTAAATAAAGATGGTGACTCGAGGTTTGTACTTGGACTCGAGTTGCTCCTAATTGGCAATTGAGAATCAGCAATTGATAACTTTGGGCTAACTTACCTCAAGCGTTTACCTCAGACACGTATTTAGGGTTAGGGTTATTCAGCACGTGTTATGCTTATTTTCCCATTAAGTTTTAGTTTTGTTTTATTTTAATAATGAAAGGTGAATGTTTTACACACAGCTAACAAGTGTCCCTGAGTGTTCAGATAGACATTAGCTTAATAAATCAGAAAGACTGCCGTCAGTTAGAGCTGCTTCAAATGTTTAGCTTGTCGAGGTGAGTAAATTAGATCAGTGCAACGGCAGTAATGACCAACATTACTGATGCTTTTCTAAAGCAGATATAATATGTCGTTGTTCCACATGTTGCTGCTTGGAGAGCTTCCCCAAGTGCTAAAATGTGTAGCATGCTTCCTAGTTCTTGTGACAATGTTAGATATTATTATAACAGGCGATAACGAAATTAGCACAAAGCCTTCAGGTCTCAGCAGGGATCCAAATAATTATTTGACCTCAAGATGTTAAATCCATCCAGAAAGCAGGTTTCCTTGATGTTATTGATGGCTGTTTTTACAGCATATTGAGGACATTTACAGCACAATGTAAAACAAAGCATATTCTTTTTTGAGAGATCCTGCTGCCATTAAATCTTAGAACTCTTTTCTTAACAGACATAGCTCAATGCTTCTGTTGGGTTTTTTTTTGTCTTTTTTGTGTGTGTGCGTTTGTGTTTTTGTGTGTCTGATTTCACTGTTTTCTCCAAACATCAGTCAGTCAAGGTAGACGACCGACCACACAGGACCAGGTTCTGTTTGAGGCTGTTTCTTGTTGAAAGGGAGTCCTTCCTTTCCACTGTCACCACATGCTTGCTAAGTATCTGGGATTGCTGCAAAGTTAAAGTAAAAATTTAATGTCACCCCTCCCAGACCAAAACACACATCTGTTTTTGCCCTGAAGTCCCCCCCCCCCCCGACTCTCTGGATCTGCGTTCCTACTTGGAGCGCTTCACTGTAACACTGTTCAGCTGCAGTTAATAGAAGCTGCAGCTAAATACAGCCGCCACGAAACGACTGAAGCAGTTAAGAAAAGTTGTAAAATCGGGTTTTCAAAAACAAAATAGAGAGAGAGGGAGAGAAAAGGCAAAAGTGGTAATTTATAACCCAATTTTTCTCCAAGAGAGGTGGGTAGACTGTGTGAGATTATCAACCATTTAGCATAATTAGCTTAGCTACAAACTACTGTTTGCCTCCATTTCACTAGCATTTAATAAATTAAGGAAACAAATTACCAAAATATTCATATATTTAACTTGTTCCCTGTGCCTTTTACCACTTAACAACAGAAGAGTGAGTCAGCAGCAGCTATAACCCACGTCCCTCCTGACATGTTCTGTCTTGAGTGAAATTAAAGCTGCAGTATGTAATTTTTTAATCAATATTTTTTTTTCACATATTTTTAAAACTGTCATTATGTTGTGACAGTATGGTTTGAGAGGTAATATGTGAAAAATCTATTTCCTTTGCTTTCTCCCAGTGCTAGAAACAACCAGTCAGTGGCAGGAGAGTTTTAGTGCTGTCAATCACAATCTCCTGTGGTGCTGCTCATCCTTCCTCCCCTGCGATTTGTGCAAATTTAGCAGTGAGTGAATGAAGTTGATTGACAGTGCTAAGAGTGTCCTACCAGTTCTGAATGGTTGTTTTGATCAGAACGGTGCATTCCTTTAGCCAGCAATAGTAGTTCAGGAAGCAGGTGAAGGAGATTGATTGTTTTCACAGACTGTCTCATAACAAACTGCTAAAACATGGTGACAGCTTTAACAAATATGGAGAAAGCATTTTATTTATTAAAGTTATGTACTACAGCTTGAATAAAATGCAACTACATAGCATTTTTGAGAAGTCTGGATTGCTTCATGTGTAGTTGCACATTGCTTTTGACTGTTGCTCATGGAGAGGAATTTCAGTAATCTAAAACTAATAGAAAAAAATTTAAGCAACCTACTTGCATACTGGATGTGGACTGTTGGATGTAAAATTCATGAGCAGTAAATATTGTGCTAGTATCAGTATTGGGCCATAGAAAGCAAGGCGGCTGAAAGGCTTTAAAATTGTGACGCTTTTTATGGGTCAAATAGACTCAAAAAATTGTAATAGCAGCTGCGCGGGGTGGGGGGGGGGGAGCAATCTAAGTTTTTTCTCAGGGGCCCAAGATTTCTGGCAGTGCCCCTGCCTAGAGGTGACATTTTTTTTGCAAATTAGCCCAATATAAATACATTAAATGGAATTGGATTACCACTTTGGTCTAAACTTTAAAATTTTCTGTGTTTTTAATTTGCATTATAAATACTTTGAATAATAGTTGCTAGAGTCCCTTCCTTATCACTCATCACCTATCCTTCCTGCATCATGGTTATTAAAGGGAAGGTACTAAAAAGCCTGCAGTTGGTCCACATATTGTTAAACAAGTGAAAAAGAAAACAAAATGCCAGCTCAACTAGACAAAATAGGATTTTATATTTGTAATCAGCTTTGGGTGCCCCGTTCAATAGAAATTGTGCGTTTTTTATGCTCTTTATTTTGGAAAATTTCCTGTTTTTTTTTTTTTTACATTTTGTAAGCCTGTGGACAATAGGTGCAAGCAGCATGATGTAAAAAGCTCATATGTAAAATACCCCCAGCTATATAAAGTTAGTTTTACTAACACTAACTTTATAGTTTCAATATGATATCATTGATTAGTTTATGTATTTTTTATTCCACTGTTTTGTTTCCTGGTGTGTCTGAACATTGTGAAATGCATCGTCCTTGGGAGACTTACTAACCACACATCACAAGCAATAGCTAATTATCATCAGTGATTTCTGAAGGGAATATCTGGGGCATATTTTCCCGATGACAGCCAAGCGATCTTTATCAGCTGACATTGAACAAATGACCACTTCATTCGGTTCGGACGGAGACTCTGTTCCCCTCAGGAATGACTTGAGTTCATTGTTTGTACAGAGACATCATCTTCTGGCAGTTTAGTGCAAAATAAACAAAAAACAAAAAATGGCTTGGAAGCGATCTTTTTAAGTGTTTTTATATGTTTTTTTGTTATGTGAGTCATTGTTTCTGAGGTTTGTGTTCAAGTTAAATTAACCCTGATTATTTTTTAACCGAAGACAGACGATATTTTTCTTTTTATGAAATGAGTCAGCAGAAAAATTAACAATTTTCAAAATGAGAACAACAACAACAAAAAAATCCTTTTGTAGCTTTTTAAAAATAATAATAATTTAGCTGAAGAAAAACTCCTTTGACTTGTTGAGTTGTGCCGTTATAGGGGAGCTTTGTGAGCTTCTCTCAGGTCAGTCTGCACCTCGCAGCTGTGGGACAAGAGGTGATGAAAAGTCAAAAGATACAATTTAACCAGGCACACACTTTTACAAACCGCCACCTACACACCGTGTGCACACTCAAGTTTAAGTCTGTGCGCAGTTCGAAGCGTCCGTTGACCCTCCGACTTCGTCTGCACACACACGTTACCGGGACCTTATTCATTAATCTTCATTTCAACACACACTCCGGCTGCCGTCAGCACATATGCTCCCAACAATCACTTCGCACTGTGTATTCTCTCTCCCACGCCGCCTCGCGCACACACACGAGTTCTCAGCGGGTGAGATCTGATTGCTGACACTGATATCAGGTCCCCTCTTGCTGCTGAGCTGTCCATCTGGTTGCCCGATCAGACGACAGAGTGGGGTCCTCACCGCGGGGCTCCTGTCACTGTGTATTAGGGCCAGGCTGACGGGAGATCTGCACTGACATTGAGGATAATATTGGCATCAAAAGATGTCTTTGGAGCTCGTATCACGTTGAGTTTACAGTGGAACATGATGACATGTAAGGTGGCCGGGTCGAGTCGTTTGCAGGGCACAGTGTACCCCTACGATCCACTGTGTATTTTTCTGGATTTTCAAGAGACAAACATTTGGAGTCTCACTAAGCTACTGTCCTTTGCAAAGGTTTTAAATGCGATGACAATTTTGTCACGTTACTGCAGCAAACATTAAGGCATTTTGGAAGTTCGTGTGACAGAAGGAGAAAGTGCGTGGTCACGTGGTTGTGGGATACACCTTTTATACACGGTGCAGACCACCAGGGGGACATTCTTCCCGCTTCGGTATAAGTGACACCCCTACGCGATTGCAGAAATGATCCGGTGTGCCGTTACACGTCAGTCACCTGCGGGGGCACCTGGAGGGCCAGGGAGCAATCCGTTGTCAGGGGGCGGCGGCCATTTGAGAGTCTTTGTAATGAAGAATCACAAATGTGAATAATTCCTCGCTGCGTAGGATAAGCACTCCTCTAACGCAGATACAAAAATGGTAAAAGTGGACGAGTTGAAGCATTAGTGTCAGCATTACTGTCTGAGCGCGTTTCCACATAAAGCATGCCCAAAAAAACTTCTGACCAATCACACAACACATCCAACGGAGCCCTGTGTGGTACGGTTCAACTCGGCCAAAATGACGCAATTTCCGTAATTTAACATCGTCCATATTCCTGTTTTTAGTTCCATCTGGCGTCTAATCAGCTCTGACTGGTTTTCCTGTCTCTGCTGGAGAAAAATATCCCCATGGCATTATGCTGTCACCACCATGTTTCACCTTGAGAATGGTAGGCGTAGTTTAATGTGCAGTTAGTTATTAGCCAAACACAAAAAAATCTCAAAATTTGGCACAACAATTCCCTTGTGAAAAGATTCTCTCACCTCATCTGTGTGCTTCTTAGCACACTTCTAGAACCCTAAAAGAAATTCTGTATTTACAGTGTGATTACATTACACACCTTTGGTTTGTGTTGGTAATAGTAATAAAGCGACTGCTGAAGGTAATTAGTTACACTGGATATTTATTTGGGGCTCTCGGACCGAATGCGAAAGTACGTGCCACCTTTATGATTTTTATTGAGATTTTTATTGTGATCTATTTCACTTTCCATTTCAGAATTATGCTCAACTGTGTGTTTGTTCCTCATAAATCCGGAGTGAAAATGGATCGAAGCTTGCAAGATGTTAAGCTTTTGTTACGCTACACTGTCATATTTCTCTAGTGCTATGACATTTCCGAGTCACAAAATTTCCGGACATGAATCACGTCAGTAGACATGTACCCCCGATGCACAGTGTGCCAATCCAATCAGCTTCTCGGTGCTGTTTTTCACATAACGTCCAAATTGTTGGGGTCTTGTGTTTGTTTGAAGTTTGTTTCTAGCAGGGCCTGACTGATTCAGTACAACATAGACAAATAAACTCCAGATCTGCGTCTTGCCAAGCAAATCAGAGCTGCTGAATGATTCAATCCCACCGTTTATTATGGTTTTTACGGCATGAATTCCAAATGAGGGCCCGAGCACGAACAGGCGAGTGGGGGGGGAAGAAAAAAAAAAAAAAGGCAAGCACTTATGCTTTGTATATTTATTGCTCCCACGTCCTGTCTGTATTTTCTCTATTAAATCTTCTCTGTTGAAACGATTAATTCAAAATCTACAATGCCGCATTGTCAGAAATAAGAACAATGCTTCAGAAGGAAAGTCACACTCCAGCTCCCAAATTGCACCGAACAGAGGGGCCAGTGTGGGCTGGAGTCATTTCTCCCATCGTCCCCAGCTGTGACTTGGCTGTCAGTGAGACATTTGGCCCTCTGGCTGAGGGCGACAGGAAGGTTTAGGTGTTGTAATCAAGCTCCCCTTATTCCTCCAAGGCTCGTTACGATGCTCAAATTCTACACTAATTGGCCAGTGAGTCCCCTGGCAGCCAGGCACCCTGTCTGCCCAGCAACACCCCATGGGGGGAAAAGAAAGAGCGGTTTTTATTATTTTCATATTGTAGCAATATATAACCTTCTAGTGAATTTTCCAGAATTTAGAAGAAAAAAAAAAAGTACACATCACCCACAAGTGAAACCAGGTATATACATACAGTGTATGAAAAGAGAGGTAACCATTATCTTTGGTTAAATTAGGCTAAACTTTTCTTGCTTTAGGTCTCTTTATTATTTCCATTTGCTAAATGTCAGAGTGATAAAAGTTGTTTTTGGAGATTTAAATGTATTTTTCAAACACAAGCCGTTCCATATGCAACATTTAGAGAGTCCAGTTTGAGGTTTGATGATGTAAAGTCTTTGACAGCATGTTGACTGGCTGATTTTCTGCGTGGGGATCTGATGCTTTTCACATAACAACAAATAGGATGAAGTAAAACATGTCGAGATATTGAAGCAACATTTTAGGAATCGGTCAGGAAATTAAAACTTGGACACATATGGGTTTTATGCTTGGACAATAAATGTAAAAAAAAAAAAAAGGTACCACAATATTTGTTACAAAGTGGCCTAAGAACAACAAAGCCTTCATCTCAGTCCTACAGGAAATCGATCAGTTAAGTTTATTTGTAAAGGACATTTCAGCAGAAAGAAAGTTCAGAGTGCTTAACATCATAAAAACACCACAAAGTCATTAAAGACACCATCCAGTCAAAAATTGAGAAAAAAAATATGTGTGCAAGCAAGGTGGACTTTACATCTGACTCAGTTGCATGTGTTCAGTCTGGAGGAACATGGAAAAATCAGAGAAAATTACTCTGAGATGTCTGTGGAAGAAAACACAAAAGGTTTGACCTAAACCATTCAACTCAAGACAAAAACGGTCAAATTCTAAAGTCCATGGAAACTTCTGACTACGACAAGTTAGTTTTAACAAAAAAAAAAAAAAAAACAATTCTGACTGAGCTTAAACACGCATTGTTTTGTTTGATTTCATGTCGGTCAGTGAGAAAAATAAGGATATGCGTCTCTTTATCCTGTTTGTTATGCTAATGTTGTTTTCCAACTGTATGTATAAGACCTGTAATTAGCAGGTTTTTCTTTTGGTTTCAAGAGCAGAAGTTCCTTTGAGAGGTGGGAAAGTGTTAGCAAATGAACACTTTCTGACCAAAAGGTTAACAATGTGCTGGTTTTGTCATCCTTGCGGTGGTGCATGATGTGTGTTTTCATAGAGATTTATCAGGATCCGCTGCAGATGGATTTGAAAACTAAATGGATTCTGACATTGCCAGGCACTAAAGATAATGAAGTGTAACACATAAAGCAGGGTGATGCAAGTGTGGTTTTTCAATAATTGGAACTGGAAGATGAAGAGCCTACCTTCAACTCCTCCTCTATCTCTGTAAATACCTCTCCTGTTGTCCTCCTTCATCTCCTTTAATCTACTTTGCTCCCTTCCTCGCCTCCCTTCCGCTAGTTTATGGCTAGCACTTCTATGGTTGCTGAACCGTCACTCCCTACTCCTCCCATCCTTCACCCTAAAGTAACAACAAACTGATCCACGGTCAGCGGAAGCGTTTTTTGTTTTTTTTTTGTACACCGGACAGGTGAGGAATGTTCACCTTTCCGTCTCTCTTACGCACTTACACATCCAAACGTATCTTTCCCATTCAAGCCCGGGGCTCAGCACTTTAAAGATGAAAGGAAAAGGACTGCTGAGGACAGAAAACAAGAGACTGAGGATGGCTGGAAATATGATCTATCATGGGACAGGTTTCTTCTTTTCTTGTTTTATTGTTTTTGTGGGGTCTCCCTGAACCAAAGCAATTGACACATGTAAGCCTCTACTTCCTAAACCTTGAACAAGAGTTATGGAGAAGTCTTTAAAAGTAAGACATTGTTATAGTTTGAGCTTTGTTTGGTACAGACCGAACATATTTTGTCACATTACAATTGCAGTATTTTATTTCATTTTTTACTTTGCTTTCATTCTACTGGAATTATATGTCCAACCATCACAAAGCACTGCTTCATTGCGAACTAGAAAGAATGCGATACATGGTTCTTAAAAATCTTCTGCACGGTAAAGTCTCTGGCATGCATTTAAATGTGGTCCTTTTCATCTGACATTCCAAAATAAAATCATGTGCAAGCAATTGCCTTCTGAAGTCGCAAAGTATACTCATGTGCAACTCAGTCTATGCAAATGCAGCTGTGTTGCAAAGGCATCAGAGGTTTGTCATAGAAAGAATTAACCCAAGAATGGAAAGAGCGTAACGTAGTGTAAAAGCTATGTAGAGATCAACAGCTTGGGGTGTGAGAATCTTCCGACATTCCAAGTAATAGACATGCACTCAACAAATCTGGCTTTAATGGAAGAGTGGCAAGAAGAAGCTAAAGTTGAAAGAAAGGTATAAAAGTCCCTATTTGCCGTTTGCCAAAAACCAAGCAGGCAACACAGCAAACATGTGGAAGAAGGTGCCTTGGTTAGATGAGGTCAATATTGAACTTCATCATCACCACATATCAGGACGCATTCCAGACGAGAGACAGGGAACCTGGTCAGATCTTACGGGAAAATGGATGATGAGGTAAACACAAGGTACACTTTGAGCAAAATATATTTAATAGATGGAAGGGCCAAGACAATGTCCTGAGGGGACTGGTCAAATTTTAACCAAGTTGCAGTGATTGGTCAGAAAAGAAGGAAATACAGAAAACCTTAAGGTCATTGGTCAGATTCGCAAAAAAGTTGTGATGACTGGTGAAAATTGCAATATGAGTGAATTTCCATTAATAGCTGCAATCAAAACTTCCTGTGACTGCAGGAAGTTGTGATTACGACTCTCTCCCCCCCCCCGCTAGCGGTATGGTAACCCCCCTTCCTCTCCTAAAACTTGACCCCCCGCCCCTAACTCTAGCAGTACGCTAACTCCCCCTTCTCCCCCCGCCATTAAATAATTTATACTTTGTGTTTTGAAGAAAATAAATAAAAAAATGAGCAAAATTAATGTGCCATAAAAACCATTGTGTATGCTATGAGATGCCTAAGATAGAAGTCCTTGTTATTTATGGCCAGCAACAATATTTTGCCATAAAAGTTTGCAATGTGTTTACAAAAGTACCCTTCGAAATTATTGCCACCGCTGGCAATGATGTTCACGAAGACATATGAAATGTGAGGTTTTTCATGTAGGTCGAAAAGTTGAATTTAATCTGACTTCAGTGTGACTTCTTGGATAACCAAACATGATAACCTGTTTGCTCTAAACAGGATAATCTTCAGAGTCAACACAGGACTTCTGGCTGCTTCTCTGATCAGCTTGGGTAGACAGACATAGCTTGGTACACAATGTTTGCCATTGTGTCGTCTTCAAAGACAATCTGGGGATTGACAACCACAAACCACATTAAGGTTTGTGGTAAGTATTCATGTCAAGATGAACCTCATGACATGAATACTTTGGCTCTGCACAATACAACATTTATAGACTGATGAATGATTGGATAGCTTTATATATGTTTGGCAGCTCTGAAGGCAATTTCTCTCCCAATTAAGAGAAATAATACTGAAAGCCAAGCACACTTTTTCACTGCGAAGCACGATTCTCCTGCAAGTTTCCTCTGCTTTCAACAAGGGGTTAGGCTTTTCATGTTGATCTAAATTAAGTGTGAATTTGTTCATGGTCATGTGGCTGATTAAGAGCACGTCTCATGAAGGCTTGGGTTTCTCGCTCTGACCCACCGCCCACCCAGCAGGCATCATTGGACAGCTGCAGGCGGAAGAGCCGGATAGAGGGAAAACACGGAGGCCTGGGGCCTGAGTGTCACCATTGCTCAGTGTTCTCAGGCCTAGCTGCGAGGACCACTTACACACACCCAGACGTATGGAGACGTATGAAAATGCCCAAACCATCAGCTTGAATGCAACATCAGAGATCTGACAAAGACAAGCTGGCCCTGGCTGTCTCGGTTTTAACAAGCTCCAGCTGAGGGTGGACGTTGTGTGCCTGAGTGTGTGTTTAGCCTGGCACCCGTGGCGACACAAGGCAGCCTGTATATGTGTCTGCTTCTTCATTTCCTGTTCCTGTGGGGCAGACATTCCTCCAGCAGAACATGGCAGCTCACCACTGGAGGCCAAATGGGCCCTGTTGCAAGAGAGCGTGTGTGTTCCTGTACCAATGGGACTGAAATGTTATTCACACAAAATGGACTCGGTCGCACTTGTTGCTGATTAATGCCTGACTCCACCCGTTAGCTCTGTCCTTCTCCTTCTTCTTCTTCTTCTTCTACTCCTTCTCTGGCTCCTCAGCTGTGAGTGATTAAGTCGAAGGGAGAGCGGTGAAGGGGTGGAAAGGGTGAGAGGGGGGGACAGGGTACTCACTCACAGGCTGAGTAATAGCTTCCAGAGATCCACAACTGCCTGGCTCTGTGCAACACGAGAGCTAATCAGGAGTGACGGCTCGACCCGTTTGGACAGTGTAAAGGCAGCCCCACTTCTGTCAGAAAAAAAAGACCCGGACGGCCACTCCCCTGTCTTTTCCCCCTTCACCACAGAACACCAGCTTGCCCCCTCCGCAGCCATCTGACAGGCGAACGCTGGGGTAAGAAACATGAACAGAAGGACAGGAGAGAATAATTCAAGAAGATTTGAGGCTGAAAAAGGGAAAGCAAGTCAACGAAAAGCACACAGGGAGATACATGAAAGGCTCCGCGTATAGGGAAGCGGTTGATGCGGTGTGCTGCTTTCATGTTTGTACACGCTTCACTGTCAGACAGATTGCGGGTGTTTAATGGAAATGACGGCGAAACCCATCATGTTCATTTACCCCAACGGATCTCAAAATCAAAAGGCAACAAAACAGAAAAAAATACAGATGTTGCGATGCTTGTGCAGACGCACGAGCTACGTATACAGGGTGGAACGCACAGGGCCACGATGTGGTTGGCTGATTCGTGCAGTTTCCACGGCGATTGGTTTCCATCCCACGTCCGGGGGGTGTGGGATGAGGAGGGGGGGAGGCTCAGCCATTGACAGCGGTCTCCCTTTCCCCGCAACCCGACTTTCTTTTCATTTTTCAATTTCATTCTCATCGGCCGCTGCTGCCTGTATATTTTTTCTCCTCCATTTTTCTATTTCCAGCCGACGACAGAGAGCGTGTGAAGTGTGAAATTAGAAAGAGCGTCTGTAAATAATGGCGTGTAACACAGGGAATACACAGATGGACAAGCACGCACAAACACACGCATGCTGAATTATATAAGCTGGGAGACAAAACTCATTACCTTCAAACTGATTGAAGGGAAGAAGTGAGCTGATTACTTAGTCTTGCCTCTAAATAACTTGATAACAAACAGAAGTTGATAGTTGGACTTCTTATTTGCTTATATCGACAGTAAAAATTCAGCTAAACGTCCAGAAAGAGAGCCCTGTGTTACTTCCTGGCTCTGACCAAGACATTATGGGTTGAGTTTAAGAATTTTATTCCATCCTTTTGGGGTCTCTCCATGAAGGAGCCCCTGTTCCGTGTCTCTTTGGCACAAAAACACTTTCACACACAGCTTGTGCCCCCACCTGGGTTTAACTGTCTGACAGAGTGAGATGTTGGCGTGGTGGAGTGCCGGAGAAGGAGGTCAGGGGCGCAAGGGCAGCCAGGTCCCTCAGACGTCCATCAAAGTGACAGGTACCCCTGCCTTAAAACTCTGTGACCCCACCCCAAAAAACCCAGTTTCCCTCCTTTTTCACTAAACACACAAACCTTCAAAAACACACACACACACGCACGCACCCACACACACACACACACACATACAAAAACGCACGAATACTGAATTACCAGGCCTGAAAAAGCAGCCCTGCAGCAAAGTAGACCAGCTCTCCGTAATTAGGACATTCTGTGGCCATGAAATCATTCTGAAAATTAGCTCCAGGAAGCAAGAGAAGGGAGACAGAGTACTAAAGAAAGAAAAGAGTGAAGTTGAGAGAGGAAAAAAGTGTTCTGGATGTCTTCAACAGGCAAATTGACAAGCCACATGTGCTGGCAAGGTGAGAAATGAAATAATTTAGACCCATCCCAGATAATGACAGCTGTTAAGATTACTAATTAATCCTCTGGCCTTGTGACATGTTAGATTTAGGTTGGGGGAAATTGCTTGAAGAGGAGTGGGAGTGAGCAAATAAGAACTCAGTCAAGGTAGGATTCCCCCTTTCTGTGTCTCTGTTTGTGCCTCATTTGGCTGACGGTGTCCAGGCCTCTGGTCCTGACAGGAGAAAGAACCAGAGGTTTGGATCCCGGGTCTCGATTGACCAGCTCTGCTCTGTGTTCACCATTACTTTCAGGTTTTTGGCTGCAGTAACACTTGCAGATCAGCGAAGCTCCTGTCGCCACTGGTTTACCCCGTTCTGACCTTCTGCCATTGCACAAACAGCATCTGCCAGCAATCAACCCTCCAACAAGCACTAAGCTCTATAGGACAACATAAACCAGTGTCACCACGACCCTCAGGCCATCCTGTCTTCTCAGCTGAACACTCAAGAGATAAAATTGGGGAACACTTGCTGGTAGCTATTTAACTCGAGGATAAATGAATGTGTGGATAAAAGTGGTGTTGGCCCAGCTGCGAGTTGTTAACGCTGAACTGAGCATTGTAGGGAAGGGCCACCAGATGGCTGGCGAACAGAACGATTGAGAGTTGAAAGGGAAAGGTGTAAAAAAAAAAAGGCGCAACAGGACAGCATTTTATGTTCTATCCACAAAGTAGAATATAATAACTTTTTTCTATTTTCAGATAAAAATGCAACGGGGACGATGGTGGCGGTGGTGATAGGAGATCGTCCAACAGTTGGTGGGTCGATCCCCGCTGTGTCCACGTCTGGAGGCAGGCGAATTGCTTTGCCAAAAAACGCAACAACTGAGACAGTGGGGGTTTGAACCAGAACCCCACCCGTTACAGGACAAACTCCTACCACCATTGTAACCATTGCCCCATAGACAACAAGTCAGTGCAAGTGACTGCCTTGAGGAGTCTCTTCAAACTTAGCTTATAAAATGGTATCCCACGTTTTTTCTTTTTTTTTTTTTTTTACTACTCACAGCTGTTTAAATCAAGAAATGGTTATCCACCTAAACTGACAAACAGAGCAAGGAGAGCATTAATCAGAGAAGCTACCAAGTGGGACATTGTAACTCCACAAACCAGGCCCACAGCTTAGGTAGAAGAATCTGTTTGTAGAACAATTATTAGTTGTCTGAGCTTTAGAGAACAATGTCTTAAGAAGTCCAATTTACAATTTGCCACAAGCCATATAGGAGACACAGCGAACCTGAAGGATAATGCACACAAGCAGGACGGGGTTGAAATTTTACTTTTTGGCCTACAGGCAAAACCCTCCACTGGGAAACGTAATGGTGGGATTGTCATCCCAGTGGGATGCTTTTCTTCAGTTGATTCATAGAATTTGGACAGAGTTGAGGGGCAGGTGAATGGAGGGAAATGCAGGGCAATGCCAAAAGAAAACCTCGTGGCGTGAGCAAAAACACTTGAGACATCATAGTCCTGATAGGAGGTTTGTTCTCCCATCAGTACTATGATCTTAATCAGTCTGAGCTGCGATGGAATTGCTTCTTCTTCTGTTAGAACGGCCTAGTCAAAGTCAAGACCTAAATCTAACTGAAAATATGTGGCAAAACTTGATCATTTATATGAATTTGGATAGATACGTAAGACGATGTGAAGAAGTTCAACGAGTGTGGATTCTAACGAGAGGCAACGTGTGACTGCATAGATACACAAGGTAGGTAACACAGAGAGGTTCTATGAATTGGGACATCAGTAACTTTGGGGGCTGGAGGTTTTTGCACTGGGTATCTATGGAGACAAAACAAGAGTAAACATTTTTCAAAGGTTGTGTAATCCAGGCTGTGTTGCAACATACTTCCCTTTTAATTTAGCTCAAACAAAGGAACAACACTGACAGTCAAGCAAATATCACGCTATCGGCTAAACAGCTAATCAAGCGATGAGAGATGTTGGGAATTCCACCACCGGCAGACAATGGCAGTGTTTTGCGGTATCCAGAGCAGGAGGCAAGGAGAAATCAAGCTCAGATGACTGGCCAGTCAGATACGCACACATTATTATTTGACAAACATTTGGCAAGATTAGTGCCGATCTTGATTAAAGGCCGTGTGCTTGTTGTATTTTTCTACCGATGACATGTTTCACTGCCAGTCCTGTGTTAAATTTCTCATGCTATGTTAATTTGCTTATGAGTGAGTGATTGGCTGTTGTTGCTCACAGGTGTCTCTTCCTAGTCCTTATGCTCTCTAATCAGAGTTGGGGCCCGTTGCCACAGCCGGAAGGAAAGCCCAGCTCTGTGCAGTTGACCTTGATGTGACTTTTGTGCCAATTGGACATCAACTGAGCTGAGTAAAAGGGGGGGGGGGGACAAAACACTGTACCACAAGGTTTCAAAAATCCTGAGTAGGAGGGTTGGTGTTGTATGTGTTTGTTTTGACCATGCTGATCGACAACTTGTTGATATAAGAGACAAAAATTCACGCGGCTTATAGTCCGTGACTCAACACTCCTACACAGATACACGCTGTTCCTTTTTAAAAGAAATGGGAAAGAAGTCAAACCCAGGTAACGCTGTGATGTTGAAGTGCGTTATGGGTCTCTGAGACCTCACTCACGTGCTGAGTGATGATGTAAGTCTGAGGAAACCACCACTGGGACAGCAGGAGGGAAAATGAGAGCTGTGGCATGAAAACAGGGGGGAAAGATGGAGATTGGAGGCGACAGTTGAGTTGTGAGAAAGTGTTTTTGGGGCGCCGTGGCTGAGAGTGTGCTGTGCGGTTGCTGGCTGGCTAAGGGATTTTAATAAACAGCCTGCTGAAACATGACAGGACTATTGGGTGAAATCATGGTTGTTTTAAAGTGATGACTGTTGGAAGTCCCTGAACCTAAAAATTAAAGCAGAGCTCACCAGAAAGACTTCATGCACATTCAGGTCCACAAAGAGCACCCTAATTCTTTTACTTGTCTATCAGACAAAAGCAAAGACATATATTTAAAAAAATCTTCTTTAAACAGAACAAGCGCTTGCTTTGTCTTAAAGTAGATATGCTTAAAGCTTGTGCACTTTACATACACTGTAGCCTCCGTTCCTACCCCATGTCATAAGCTTTTCCATGGCAACTGAAAAACTTTATCCCTCAACAGTTAGGACATATTCTCTAGCCCACTTTCGTTAAAGTGACATGACGCTCAGGCAAGATCACCCTGCCCACACTGAAGTGTAACTCAGGTAGAGGACCTCTGAAAAACAAACACGGTTATAACGGTGGGGGTATTGAAGCTCACAGCGTTAACTGAGACATTTGGTGAGGCATTTTTGCCTTATCAGCCAACATGAAAGCAAAGAAGGTAGGCAAAATAAAGATTCAAACGAGTCATATTTTAGGTCCTTGAAATTATTTGTGGGAAACGTTAAAGCCAAATGGTCTGATCCTAAACCATTCCAAATACAGGCCATCAGGCTGTGTAGGAATATTTGTACCACATGCCTGAAAAGTTATTGCTTTACCAAATAAACTGTACCCAGAAAAAAATAGATTTGCAGCCAAAGCTCACATGTATTGTTTTGGATGAATCATTGTGCATTAATCTTTGATTTAGCCATTAAGCATGCAATGTAATGATGACAAGAAATGGAAGATTTTCTTTGCTACCTTCATAAAGACAACTATTTAGTAGTATTGTCGACCACTGTTGTAATCAGATTCTGGTGAAGTCAGCTACAGACATATATATATATATATATATATATATATATATATATATATGTATATAAATTTTTTTTCAAAACTGTTAAGGTTTTGAACTTGGAAAGAGCTCTACACCACCCTCTAAGTGCTTTTGGTAAAGCATGTTGTGACTGAATGTTCCCCACTCAGCGTTTAGCCATTTTCTTTGATTTCTTTTCACCAAATACCTCCGACCACGCAGCGTATTCGTAATGATAAACTCTGACAACCTTTTCAGAGGTAAAGCAGCTTCAGTTCCTCTGGCTTCTTCAGGACAAATTGCGACTGCTAATAAGTCAGTTGCTGACAAATGCAATGGATTGATTGACAGGTGGTGTCATAACAATTGGGACCATTTTTTTTGGTCTGCCACCCTGTAGGCATTGTTTTTTATGGACATCGCATGTCACACACAGAAGTCCAACCGCAAGACACCATGCCTCCTAATTGGATCACTCCATGTAACCTCATTGCTGCCCATGTGAGCAGTCTCACAGGAGAACAACAGAACAGAGACTCAAGAATGTTAGGCATTCTGAACTGATGATCAGTGTAGCGACACACATGCTAGTCCCAAACTTTTTCTCACATCTCAAAGTTGCAAAAGGACAATCCTCTCAGTTATTAAGGAATAATTAAACATTAAGAGACTCAACCAGGGGCTAGTGCGTATCTGCACTACCACCTCACTGTCTGGGCATCTCCAGAGCTGGAAACACACCAACCCTTTTCCAGGAGTTGGGTTCCAGAGCCCAAACCTTGTGCGGAGTTGAACTCTTCAAAACAGATGTCCTCAGTTAAGAATTTTTATAGTCTTATGTGACTAAAACACAAGATTGCCTCGAGATCTAAAAATTAGCTTCAAACAACAGATAAATGAAACAGCCTATTTCTCAAAAAAGACTAAGTTTGTGGCCAGTGATTTGCTTTGCTTCTGATTATGCACTCAAAAATGAAACATGATTCTGGACTGATTGCAAATCTAATAAAACTTTGGGTAATAATTGGCAACATGGGGTTCCATTGTATACTAAGCCAAACCTCTACATAGCAACAGCCTGTTTATTTAATCAGCAAATTGTTTGTATTATTACACATGACAATAAATGACAGTCAGTTGATTATCTTTACCACACAAAACATTAGAAAATTTGTATAAAATTCTGAGCTTATCTACTTTTCTGCTACCAGTTCTAGTTGTAGTAGAGTGAGCTTCGGAATTATTGCTCAAGCAAAACAACTTTGTTTTTCCCAACATTCTTTACTTTGAGCAAGTGGGAAAAGGCCTCAATGATAAATAGACCAATCCCACTTCTGAGAGACTCCTTAAAGACGTAAAAATGAGGAGCTGTGATTACCTTCACCAAAATCTCTGCAACAATTACCGGTACATTCAGCAATCGGATCTGCATCTTTCTTATCTGCATCTCGACATTTACATAATATAAGGACATTGGGCACATGAATTTGCCACTTGAGATGCATCAGCATTGTAGACACTTTTGACCTTAACTACCAAACATTTAAGTTGCACTGAGGAAGACTGTCGTGTATCTTGTACACTGATGTACCTGTAAGGAGATGGCAGGATAGTGTTTGTCATTCTAAATTAAACGTTAACTCCACAGTTGCCTTCATGGACTTTTACGTACAGCATTACATACAAAAACCCTTTCTGGTTTAAACACACCCTGAGGCACGCAATTATAAAATCCACCAATTTATGTAAATGTTGCAATTGCCAGTTGGCTATAGAAGTGCTGCTGCCATGGAAAGCAGACAAAGCAGGTATGTACCAGTCATGCGCTCGTGGCACTCACTGCTTCCATAGGCAATTTGGAGGACAAGAGAGGATGCTGATGTGAGCAAAAAGCCACCTTGCCTAACCCAGTCCCTCAACAGACGTATTATGCTGCTGTAAGGGTGAGGGGTGAGAGGTTACAGGCAAGGGGGTGGACTGTAGGGGAGGAGGAAGGGTGTCATGCCTCTGGATGACAGCTCTATCCACCTCATCCGCACACCAGCTGCCCATGATGCATACAAACACACACACACACACGCACGCACGCACGCACGCACACACACACACACACACACGCATGCACACACGTGACATTCATGCATAAGCACACTCTCCACATTAACCCACTCAACCTCCCACCCCCTTTCCTCCCCAGCCTCATCAACTTCTCTCCTTTTCCAACAAAGACTTTCTCGCCACTTGATGTCGGCGTTATTCACCCCGCCTCCATGCAGGTGCCTCATGTTTTTTCCATATCTGTCCTGCGGTCAAGGTTTGACATTTAGACCAATGCCTGGGGCTTTTTGTGATGGCTGACATGTTGTAGTAAATGAGCACTGGTCTGTGTTTAATGGCGATGCCACAATGAGCAGGTGTGACTCTTGAGCGGGTAGTGTTCTCAGCCTTTTTTGCATGCTGGTGGGGCTCTCCCGTTCTTCCATCGTGTTAGCCAACCTGTGGATTTTGATCCATACCTCCTTGTCAGCTGTACCGCTCAACTGCAAAGCTGGTGCAAAGTACATTTCAACATCTTGTTTGCCTGCAGGCCAGATTTTCATGACTCCATTGGCTGTGCACTCTGGCAGGTACAGTAATACTCCCAATCAGAAGGTGTTGCCACGACTAAAGAAGACTTGCCACACAGTATATTAAACAGCTCATCATCTCCCTCTAAGAGGCTATCGAGAATAGGGAATATCTCTGAGGGTAGCATTACGGTTCAGCAGAACTAAAGAGAACATGCATAGGGCCACATGCTTATTTGCAATGCCCAGTAGGTTGCATACATGACTGCAAACAGGTATGTCAATGCCTTTATAAGGGGAGTTGTTTTTCTCCTGACCACTTCAGCTTGCCAGTCAGGTTTTGTGGTTAAAATATTGTTTTTGTGAAACCCTCTGGTATCAGAAAGGAAGAATTCTTGGTACCTGGTTAATTCAAACTTCCTTTAACTCAATGACTGCATATTATGTTGCCCATAATTCCACTTCATGGTGATTGAGCAGCCACAGTTGAGCTCCTCTTGTGGGGAATGCAATTCTTTAAAAAAAGAGAAATGATACATCTTGTAGGAAGCTTGGAAAACTTTGACCAAGCTGAGTGAGAACCATAACCCAATACCCATTTGGACAGTTTTAACTGTGGTTGCAAAAATGTTTGGAGTCGTGCCCTCTGTTAAGTTTGCCAAGATATACCTATTCATCTATCTGTTCTTCCGCCCATTCATCCATCCATCCTGTCTTACTTTCTGGTTATTGTTGCATCCATATTAAAGACCCTACCCAAGAAATGTGCAATAATTGCATGGTAAACTTTCATTTTTGTACTTTTAGAAACTGTCAACAAAGGACTGAGAACTGTGTGAAATTTGAATCTGGAGAAGTATAGCATTTTGACATAAAAAAAAATGTGCATGAACCCTAGGGGTACATGCCTGCAGGGCAGATGTTAAACACACTGTGAAGGAAGAAGGAAAGAGCACAGGAGGACTACTGTCAGAGGCTGAGTGCAGTAGACACTAAAAATCGGTGCTGAGAACTGAAATGGTAGACAAAAGAGAGGGGATTTTGTTGTCTTAAACAGAACACAGTTTTTTTTTTTTTTTTTTTTTTTTTGAGATTAAACCCGAGAGTAAGAATCCACTGCTCACTACATCAAGACCAATCGAGCTGTGATCAAAGATATCACATCTGCAGGAAAAGAACTGCATGTCTCAGATGAAAAGGACGTATTCTTGATTTCTTTCCTGGTAGGTCTGAGCTGTCACGGTGATGGAAATGAGCACCGGCGCTGATCCGCGGGGCCCGATCCGCACATGTGCTGGCCCGTGAGTGTGCAGCAGTCTCTCCACTTTCTCCTCCTTCTGGTTCTCTGTCATCTCTCCGTCTCTCCCATAGTTTCCTCCCATGGTTTATTATTACGGTATAATCGCTTCCATCTGCCTATCAAGCCGACGGGCAGAGCGAGATTGGGAACAAAACGAGAGCGAGAAGGAGGGCAGGGAGGGATTTTCACCCCCCCCCCCCCCTTTCCAACACAAACACTTCTCCTCCCTCCGCTCGCCTTGTCTCAAAGTCCCTCGTCAGACCAAATCAAAATGCTGCAGAGTCACTTCTCTCTTTCTGTCTAGTATATTATAATCTAGCATGACTTCTGGACAGCTTCATGCACAATTAGGAGTTCAGCAGCTCTGGGCAACAAAATCTGATTCGAATTAGTGCTGTATTACATTACTGTTTACTCATGATCTCTCTTGCCATCTCGCATCTCTTTTTGAGGTACCTCTCGTGTGTGCATGTGTGACTTTTAGCACTGCAAAGAGTTGCAAGACAGGAGAAGAAATTTATCTGCTTACGAGAACAGATTTGAGTTCGTATAAACTCGGCACATTCTTCAGGAAGTTTTAGTAACCAACAAACGCTTGCTTTGAAAATGGATTCCCAAATCTCTCGGCAGCAACCGGTAGCAATCAGCTGTGCTACAAACAAATACGTTTGATGTGTACATCTTGGGTCAGTGCAGGGGCCAAGGGAATACTCACTCTCAAACCACACAGGACCCCCAGTCCTCTGATCTTCAATCAGATTAGCCCCTCGGCCCAATTACAGCCAATCAAAGGCAATTAAATCCAATTATGACCAATTATGGGTAATTAGAATGCCTCGGAGATTGATAACTTGGACAGATGGGGCAAGATGGGGCACCGGGGTGTCACTTTAAAAAAAAACTGTCACCGGCCTCTCACTCCATCTTTGTCCAAAATCAGAGTGCTGGCTCTTTTCAAAGGATGCCTGGAGAGTTCAAAAAGACTTGGCGATAACTAGGGAATCTAAGAATAAAAATAACACTGGTCTCCATATGCCTTTTGGATTCCCTCCTCCATTTCTTGCAAATTCTGGAGGTTAACGTGGCAAAGTGAAAAATCAATGAACACCAGTTGAACTGTGTAACCACTGCTGAGCCCAAGATGATTTTCCCTGCTGCTTTTCTTAGGACACGACCAATTTGATTGTCAGCTCCTTACCTCAGAACAATCTTCGCTTTCGGCACTTGGGTATTTTGGTAATGCGGTTTGGAAACTTCAAGTCAGGGAAGGCAAAGCAGTCGTTTCATTTCCAGTTTCAGATCAGTGTTCTTAAAAATATCAACGTTACACTCTAGTACTTTCTGGGGTTTCCTTGTATGGTGAGCGTTTTTACATTTGCACAGTCCCTCTCACTGAGTCCTGTGGAATGTCCACCAGCTATGTTATTGCATGGCTTTAGGTTTCGGACTGCGAGGGTGTTGATGTTTGAATTGGGGTTGGTGAGAGATTTAGGGACGCATATTTCCATCTTTTAGCCCAGAGAAGGTAAAATGTGGAAAATAAATCTAAGACTCCAGCTGATGTTACTCTGTTTTCAGAAGTTTAACATGTTTGTCCATCAAATCTGTTTCTGTCCATCAAAAAGGTCGACTTGTGACCGCATCTTGTCCCCGCCTCGTGCTATCACCGAGGTAGTTTCGGCTTAGCCTCGCATTTAGACAATTCTGTTTTCCATTCCACAAAGCGGTTGATGTTATCACTTTGATTAAAATCACCGCTCAGATATTCGCCTCTAATGGCTGACAGAGAGTAATGGGGGCCTTTTTCAGAAAAAAAAGGCCTGCCAAGATAAAGTGCACTGAGTGTGGACTGCAGGCTTTTGCTGTTTTGAGCATTTAAAGAACTGAAATAATTGCAACAAAATGCTTACATGAAAGCTTTCCTCTGTTTGACTCCATCAGATATTGCCTGCAGGGGTTTTCTTCCCTGGATTAGAGCAGAAATAAGCCGAGCTACAAAGAGTTTCACGGCGATATGGCTTTGAATGAACTCCATCGCTGGTCACCCGATGAAACTATGGTGTGTTTTGACAGTTGCTGTTTTCACGCAGCTTTTTTTTTTTCTTTTATGTCACAAACCTAACTCCACAAACCTAACTCTGCCCTGCTGTTCCTTCTTCCTCTCGGGTTATATAAGTTCGGATGCCGAAAATCTGAGTGCGCGTTGGAGGCACGGAGGGTACAAAGGAAACACGGAGGATAAACAAGCAGAGTTTCAGAAGTGTAGACGGCACAGCGCTGATTGCGGGGCTTAGATTGGCTCGGGCCTGGTTTATTTGTGTATGTCACAGAGATAAACATCACTCCGGGACTTCGACAAGAAAAATGAACCCACAAGAGAGGATGGACACTGGTGAGCAGAAACCGCTCACACATGTAGATTAGTACATGCTCGCATGTATAACACACCCACAAACTCTCTCTCTCTCTCTCTCTCTCTCTCTCAATACACACACATTCCGCCTTCCCTTGCAGGGCCCCATGCAATGAAGAGACCTTTTTTAGGAGCTGTCACTCAGAGCTGGTCACCATGGAGGTGACTTGGGCACACAACAAAGACCGCTAAGAGTTTCTCACAAGGCCGAAAAAAAAAAAAAAAAAAGGAAGGCACACAGAGAAAAACAACAAAGAAGGAGATAGAAAGAGACAGCGAGAGATTCACTGGGAGACAACATGAACACTTGCGAGGTAAAAAGATTGACTGACTAAGCGAGTGGGATGCCATGCAGATGAAGATGGATGGAATGGATGTGATGGACAAATGAGACACAAGCATATTGTGATAAAGAGGTTGGGAGGTAGGATTTAGAGCTGGCAACATTAAGAGAGAAGCGACATGCAGACAGGAAGCAAGTCTCTAGCAACTACCAACAAAACCCCAAAACCTCCACTTATCAGATAGTTGGGAATTATGATCATTGGAAGCTTTTAAGTGCAGATAACTCTGTCTTCGTTACTAGAAATCCAGATAATATGACTTGAGAGGCTGAAGCTTAAGACCTTTTTAAGAGAAGTCAAGTCTGAAGCAAACATCTAAAACAACTTAGATCTCAAAAATCTCCAAAACTATTTTATGAACATTTGATCCATCATCACATATGCATTGAAAAGTTGTTCATGCAGAAGCCAGTTCATATTTACATGTTAAAAGGGAAGTTGGAGGAGTTGTGTCACCAAGGATCTTCTTGTGTGAAACACGTGCAGGTAAAGGAACATATATAAAAATCTCCTGTAAAATAATTCATACTATATCGGTCTTCTCAGCCAGTGTAATATTTTAGTTTTCTTTGCACCACCTGACCTCTGTAACAGACAACTAAGATGGCTGAAATACTCGCCCTGTTTCATTCCCCACACTGAAATATCATTGATGGTTCACAGCCTGCAAATGACTCTTCAACAAGCCTTCTTTGCAGTTTTATTTCTTCTCAGTTTACATCGCTGGGCATTTACTAGGAAATAGTTTACAGTCATATCCACTGAGTGAGTTCAGGTGAGGCGTGTTTTTCAGACTATAAGTGCCTTTTGAAAATAACACAATTTAAGCAGCTACTAAGCTTCCTTTTTATTAAGACCACATTGCTGCATTAAATATGCCCTTTTATAGTCTGATGTGGTATTCTAATTTTAAATGAGCTGAGCAAGGTGGTGGGAAAAGATGCCAATAAAGTTTCATAGAGCGTCACTTGGAGAGTTGGGAATTGTTTCCAACTGGGGATGCTACACCACCTCCAACCTCTATGTCCCATGAAAATAGATAATTGGGTTAGTGAAAACAGTTTAGAGCCGCTAAAGTCAATGCATATTTGATATTTGTAAGCAATTAGCATCTTAACTAAAGTTGGTAATGCTCTCCATTTCATAAAACTCCAGATTAGTTGGTGGTGGAGGCTGAAGTAAATGGCTTGAAAGAGAGACCCCATACGTCGACTTCTTTCACATCGTTGTAATGTTTAAATTGGATAGTTATTTACAAATAAACTAATGGTGCTTTACCCAAGAAGTGGTGGTAGGAGGCAGTTTAACACTATAGGATCTGACTATACCAAAGCATTATGAAGCTTTTCCTTCAGATTCTCATATATTCGTACTTTCATTTCTCTTTCAAATAATATTTGGTTCATGTGTAAATATCTACCCAATGCAAGTAGTTCAGAATTTACTAAGTGAGTTTCTACTTAAAGGTCATTGGCAGTTGAAATGGCAACTACATTTAACAACTTTTGTGCCATTTTAATTAAGTTTAAATCCAGATTAGCTGTATCTTTGGCCTGATGCTTAGAGAGTACCAGACTAAATTAGATTTGTAAAACAATACAAATCTTTATTAATATTATTATTCTTTTAACTGCGTGAATAATTATTTACACATACGTCAATACTTTTTTTACCCCCAGCAAAATGAGGTATGAGGGAGTGAACCACAAGTGGTCTTCTTGCATAAATTCTACTGAAACATCACATGTAAAACATTTTTGATCAGAGTGACCATCTTAACCAAAAGTAAAGTGGTAAAGAAAACAGGAAACACTTTACATTTTCTATTCACTGTACATGCTTAATTTTGCCGTTTCATTGATGATACAAGGCTAATATATATTTGCTTTGTACATAAAGCCTTTTGGTAAGCAAGCCTCTATTGCAATGAGAGAAGCTTAAAAGTCCATAAATGTTCTCATAGACAGCTGTGATGTTTTTGAGAAGAGAGTTGTGTGAAGGCACTCGGTTGGTCTCTGCCTTCATGGGAACAGATGTCTTCTTTAGCCTTCAGGTCCGGCAATCTGGAACTGAAGTAATCCATGGTAATCTGGTTTTATACTAAATAAAGATGTCAAGAAGTTTATCTAGTGCAGGTAAGATATTAACAACTTTTTAAGTAACCTTGGTTCAAAATGTCTGAATTACAATAGATTATTCCCACTACATATGTACAAAACATCCTGTGTGTTGTAACAGTTGGATGAGAACATTTATGTTCTGGCTTATTTGGTGAGTTAAAAAAAAGCCAAAGGGAGCGTGGGACAGTGGGTCAAGAGGTGACGGGTCCATGGACGCAAAGGGGGGGGGGCAGGGCATTGGGTCCTGTGATCATGGGTCAGATGGGAGTGTGGGCCTCGGGCAGAATGCCAGGCTGAAAGGCGCTTGGGTGGGCTGTCCACGGATTTTTCTGGGAGTAAAAAGCAATGGAGTCGAGGGTGGGGGGAACAGCGGGTGAGGGTGGAATACACACACTGGATGAATTCTCAACGCCAATTGAGCATCAAAGTAATTCACCCATATAACGATTTCAAAATGTGATGATCACCAAGCTGTCTTTGCTGAGAAACCAACAGATTCGGGTGGATCAGCTTTTTATGTGGAAAAGAGGAGACAACACGGAAAAACCAACAACCAGAATAAACTGTTTAATTGACTGCAGTGATTCACGAACACACACGTACACAGTCTGAAGTTGCTCTCAAACACTCCTGCGCCTTTTACGCTCTGTTTAAAACACTTTCCATCCAATCTTTGACTGAAAGGCACAAGTCGGAGGTTGTCAAGTTTGTTCTTAAGAGTCACTGACACAGTGATAGAAGGCAGCACGAAGCAATGACAGGCAGAAGGAAAAAGGAGAAAGGAAGGGTGGGGGGGGGTGAACTACAGACATTAAAAAAAAAGACAGAAGCCCTCAGTGGAAGCAGAAAATACCCACAGAGAGAAAAAGAATAAGATTGGCTTGCAAAGGCGGTGAGAAGATGAGAAAAAGCCAAAGAGAGGCAAAGGAAAGAGAGGCCAGCGGGAAAAGGAGAAAGAGTGACTCAGAAAAGAGAAAGCAAAAGAGAGCGAGTTAAAAAGATTACTTTCAGGTTCAGAGACGCTCTTTCTGGCTGTTTACTGGCTGTCACTCAGTGCCTGGCTCCTAGAGAGAGGGACTGCTGGTTCTCATTGGTGTCATTCACCTGCCAATCTGCCTGACAGGGGGACCATAGGGCCCCATGTTGTGGTGCGGAAACTGTCTGTCAGCCACGCAGCAGCTGCATATGACATCATCCATGATCAGGTTCGAAACGTTCATACGCAAGCTGAGCGTGTGACAAAAACCATGCACATCGTGCACAGGAAAACGCAGAAGCCTGGATTAAGGACATGCCATGCCAGGCCATCAGTGCTTATTCCTGTGTAAAAGCACACAAGTTGTGCGAAGACAAAGCACGATTCCCTGCAGACCGTAAGCCTCTGCCTGACCAATCCCCTGGCTGTCCCGCCCCTCCCCTGTGCAGCCCAGAAGTCCCCGTTGCAGGCAAGCAACTGTGGGGCATCTGCACACCAGAGAAGACTCTCGTTCCCATCAGCACACATGAGCAATACGCACAAAGAAACCAAAGAGAAACCACATTTATGTATAAGTCTTGGTAGCAATTAGGCACACATAAACAACACAAATGAAGATAAGCACATGAATAAACTCTGTCTGGTTTACTCTGGCACAACCGCACATAGCTTACAGAGATGTCTTGGCAACAAGTAAGCGCCCTTCTGTTTCGAGCTAATTTAACAAGATCACTCAAACAAAAGAGACAAAGGCTTGCACTGTGAGTAATGGTTCGGTTTCAGTCGGCTAAAATAATAGTAAAAAAAAAAAAAAAAAATCAATTTCTACTGTATGTAGATTACTGTCAACGCACTTCAGGGTTTTGCTTTTTTTTTTCTCATTGTGTCATAGAAATCACAGCTAAAACACCAGCAATTAGGTTTACATCAGATATATTCCAGTAAGTGAGTTGCATGAGTAATGCACATGAGGAAAATCAAGAGATTCTGAAGTCGGCAGCAATCAGAGCCATCTCTGCTTGGAGAGTTAACAAGAACTTCTATGAGGAGAGTCAAGCTAACAGCAGAGTCTCTACCTCTGGTGGAGGATAAATGTCATTGTGACTTTTTCATGAGAGATGATAGGATAGGATAGGACACAGCAGACTGTGTTTCCCTGCTGGTGTTGCTACGAACTTGCAAAGCTGAATCCAAAATCTACAGACCCGTCAGCATTCCAACCCTCTCCTATATGGTTATGAGATACGGATGATGGCAGAAAGAACGACATATGTGGTTGAAATGGGCTCCCTTTACCAGGTGGCTAGGTTCAGCCTCTGAAATAAGGTGGGGGGGGGGTCTTCATCATCCCAGGTAGATTCAAAGTTGAGCTTTTGGTCCTCTTCTTCAAAAATTGTTGATCAAGATGGGATGATCTGATCAGGGTGATCCTGGGTAACTCCCTTTGGAGGGTTTCCCCCTCCCTTTTGGAGTAGAAATACAGTGAATTCATTGGAGGAACTGCATGACCTATTGCTATACTGACCTAATAATAGTGTTGCTTAATGTCATGCTGAGCTATGCAGATACTCTGTCTAGACTGATCAAGATTGATGCCTAAATGTGTTGTAAATGTTGTTGGGTTTTATAAATTTTGCTATAAATGGACAAGATCTATAGGGATAAAATGTGCAAAAGTCAACAATATTTCTCTGGCTAAATATAGACAAAGGTCAATAACCATTTCTCCATGAATGCTTGGAAGACACCACTGTAAAAAGCCAAGCTCTCAAAAACTACTACTGGTAAGTAAGACTTATTGAAGGGATTCCTCTGGTCTTGTGTAGTGTAAAAAAAAAAAAAAAAACACGGTTGTGTGAAAAAAGTAAAGAACAAAAATAACAGGTTGTTAATTTTTTTTTTTTTTTTGCTGCAACAGGATCATCAACCAAAAGTTTTTTAGTTAGCAAAAAGCTATGATACTTATCATGTCTTCCAGTACAATGACCATTGATTTTCTATACAAGACAAGAGCAGAATGTCTAAAAACATCATTTAACTTAATTAAAACGACTATTTAGAACCATTACAAATGTTAGCTTGCTGAAGTGATTTTTATTTGTCTGCTTTTCTTATGGACTTACGGAGTTCTAGATTGGTGGTTTAGATTTTGTTAAAACACTTGCCGTACATGCCAAAGCCCACCTTTGGAGTGAAAAAGCCAGTGTGACAAAACTGTGACGGATGACTATATCGTCTCGCACAGAGACTCCCTTTCTTTTTGATTTATTCTCTCTGAGGCTAGCTGAGTCTCTTGTGTCTGCTTTGTCCATGTTGTGGTCAAAAAGCTACAGGTTTAAAGGTTGTTAAGAGAAATAGCGGAAGGCACATTAAAAGAGAACACAACGAAATGGAAATATTGTAGCTTTTGAGTCAGTCCGTGTCAGCCTTTTCATCTCCGCCAATTTGACTTTCGCAGGCAACGTTTTAATAATGAGAATCCCATCTGAGCTGAGATTTCTTTGTTTACACACTGTCATCTGGAGGTTAATAACATATTTGCATAACCAACAGATCGTCAGTTTACATCAGCATGTGGACCATCTTTGAAGGGAACAGGCTGTTCTGCTGAAGGAACCCGCCTCTGCCTGTGATTTGTTGCCTGCTGACAGGTTTGTCCATCGGCAAGAGCAACCAGGGGGCTGTTATTACACCATGACGGTCCACAGATTCTTGGAGTGCCTGGCATGAATGCTCAAGGCGCTTGGAATGGCTGCTCACAGTTACATGTCTCTTGGAGATCAGTGGGTTGCAGCTTTCAAAAGGACTTGCTCCTGTTATTAAGGACAAGCAGAGAGGCTGGAAGACATCCGCTGTTTCTTTTCTGATCCATCAACGTTCTTCTTAGGAGTTCAGTTGCACTTATTGCAGCGTGGCAAATGCTTCTAAAAGGGCAATACTGACTGGGAAAATTCTTCCTTTTTTTAGGGTACTTTAATAAAGAATTAGGTCAGAATTTTGTGGACTTCTTTATTTTTTTTTACCAATTTGCGAAGACGAAGCTCTGTATTCTATTGTCAAGAGCAACAAAGTATAATGAACATGAGTAGCTAAGTCTTTAATTTAAATTGTTCTTGCAATTGAAGGTACTTTTCTTCAATTGCATCAGTTAAGAAACATATTATAAAAGTGTATCAAAAGTATCTAAAATACAAGCATTAGGATGTGCTTACGATGTTGCATGCACTGTGTAAAAAGACAAAGTTGTTTCAATGTTAGGGAATTAATAGTTCTCATCGTTTTGTTTTGTTGCTTTTCTTTCAGGTCAGATTACTTAATGTTCTTAATATTTGATGAAATTGCCTTTTAAAGTGTTTAATTTGAGCAGCTGCTGGAATTTGAGTCTGTTCCTCCTAACAGGATTAATCCAACTAAGTCAAGTTGCTGACCTTTCAAGCTGTGATAACATTTTTCCCAGGGGATCAACATTAAGGGCTTCATGTTGGCCAATTGTCTTTCAGACACTGTGCAATAATTTGGCGATATGCTTAGGGTCATTGTCCTATTTTTGTTAGAGCCATTTGTGCTCAAGTTTTAACTTCCTGGCTAATGTCTTAAGATGCTACTTCAATTTTTCCATATGTTTTTTTTTTCCTTGTGATGCCATCTGGTTTGCGAAGTACGCCAGTTCCTCGTGAATAAAAAAAACCCACCATCCCACGGCTAAGACGGTGTTCTTTCTTTTTCTTTTGTTTTTCTCTCTCCAAATGTGCCTGTGATCATTACGGCTAAACTACTTAATATTACTCTCATTAGACCACACAGCATGTCTCCATAAACTGAGGTCTCCGTTCCTGTGTGCAAATTGTAATCTAGCTTTTTGAAGTTGCTTTTAGAGTAATGGCTTAATTCTTTCTCTCTCTCTCTGTGGCCTCTTGGGTTATGTCATCACAGCAATAGTTTCAATGTGGAAAAGAAACAAAAAAAAAACTGTCTTTCCAGCCAACATCTTCACAATGTGTTTTGTTTTTGTTCTGGGCTTGATACATAGATTTTATTTTAAAAGGTGTTAATCAGATAGAAACAGTACTCATCTCCTCCTGAAAAGTTCTAATTGACCATTAATCATTGATAACATATTTTAAAATATTTTTATTTTAACCAAGCTCAGAGCTACAATGTTGTTAAAGCTGCTGTTGCGTCCTCCATTTTTCTCTGTGGAAATTAAATTTCTTTCATCTGTCAATTCAATGACTCTAAATTTTTCAACTTGAAAATATACATACATAGACATCTATGACAAAACACATGAGCAGGAACGTTTCACTGTGTAGAGAGCAAAATAGTCACTTTTCATGTTTCTCCAGCTCTATTCTCCTGCTCATCTGTTTCTCTTCTTCAATTTTCGGCTTAGAGTGGTGCTGTTATTCCAGATGGCTTTGTTGCTACGAATACGGAGAACAACAAGCACAACTTCGCTGGAAATATGAAAATATCTTAGCATGTGGAGGTCATTATGGCTGCCTAAATTGTTTAAGCTCCAGAAAGAAATCTAATCCAGACCTAAGGAGCAATAATAAATTTGTGTGCTCATGCACGAAGGCTCAACATGTAGGCCTCTGCATTTCTTCAGATCTGAGAGGTGCAGATTTCAAACACATGTCTGTTTGTTTCTTGGAAAACTTGAAAGCAATTAACGTGCACAAACCCAATTTGCCTTCCATCTGGTCGAAAAGCCCTAAGTGTCTGACTTCTTGCAGATAAATACCAAACACGAGAGACGCTCAAACTCATACGAGGAAGAGAAAGTCCCCGACTCGTGCTTCGCTTTCTTCACGCTGTTTAATTTTCCTTAGCTTAGCCGAGGGAAGCCTGTTTTCATTTATTGCCTAGTTGTTCCTTAAATCTGCCTCCAGCGAGTCCTGAAAGTGCCCCAGTGCCAAATGAGCAGCATAAAGCATGCCCCAAAGCCTGGCCCGAAACAACAGCCTAACAGCAAAGCTGTCAGCCCATGAGCCAATGCACTAAAACTTGAATGCAGCTGAACAGTGGGGTTTTATAGCTGACAACCCTCAGTCACAAACTCTCTAATGCCCTGTTTAACAAGCTGAAAATCCTTCATTTATTCCGTCTGCATTTCCCTTTATATGAACTCGTCCATTACAATTCAAAAACGGAGGTGGCCTAAAATAAACATACTGTTTTGCATATGGATTTTTGGTGCGCAAGTAGGGTCCAGTGCTGTAGCAGTGTCCAGACTTGTGCATAATTTCTTAACTTATTACATTATATTTATAGGCAACATATGGGGTACAATGATACAGGCAGAAGTGCATATATATATATATATATATATATATATATATATATATATATATATATATATATATATAAAATATTCATTTTTATTCTCAGAATAGCTGCAGCCCAGATAGGATGGAGAGCATCTATAAAGAGGTTTTATGTTTTTGCCCTCCAGCAAAAACGCTCTTAAATTTAGGGACGTGGCCGTTTGTGAAGTCTTCTACAGGACATTCTATAACTTTTAACTTTTTCTCGCCACTTGTGAAGTTTGATTCTGTTAAATTGTTCCATGCGAGCGGTGGATCTCTGCAGCTCCTCCAGAGTTACCACAGACAATTTACCTGGTTCCTTGATTAAAGATCTCGTGTGAACTTGCATGAATGGTGGATGGTCACGCACAAGGTAGGCTTGCAGTTCCGCAATGCGCTGTCCATTTTCACATATTGAATTACTAGTTTGGGGTTAGATAAAAAATAAAAAATAAAAAAACAAAAACTAAAGGTCTCATTTCAGTTGAAGTAGACTTTGGCACTGTTTGAATGCATATGCGAATGCAAGCGTCTGCTGATCCAAACACCAGGAAGTGGACTATAGCGTCGGGCATTCTGGGTAAATACAGTCTAAACCAGTGTTGTAGTACTCGAGATCGGTCGAGACCATTTATTGATGGCCTCGGTCTCGTCTCGGACTCGACCGCATTTTGTCTCGGTCTTGTCTCAGTCTCTGAGGACTCAGCATTTTATTTCAAGACCAGTCGAGACCGCAACTGTGAAAATATCACTAAACATACAGAATACTGTCCATTTTATTTAACAAATTTGTTTTCAGTGGATACAAAACGCACCGATTAAAATCCAACCAATAACGTGACTTGCCAATTACGTGTTTCTGTTTCTCCCCTCTTCCCTCCCCCCCAACTTTCACTCGCCCGCGGCGCTTCAAGACATGCGCAGTGGTTTTCTCTCAGCGGCAGAAGATGTCTGTCTAATCGTCAGTAATAGAACAGCGCTGCATAAATCATAAGAAATCCTATGGCTACAGCTAACTCAGCAGCACTTCGCTTTCACAGACGTTGGGGACAACGTCTAACTTTTTTCGTCACTTAGAAAAGAAGCTCAAAGAAAGGTAAGCTCCGTTGACGTGATGTTAGCAAAGCTAGCTGTATAGACACGCATTTGTGATGGAAAAAAAGTTGTCACTCACTGCGCTGAATTATTGTGCGGGGATGTTGACTGACTTGTCGCATGTATGGGACAACGCTGTGTCCAAAAGTCTGCAACATATTGATGCAACATTCAGGAACAGTACAATTCATCTGCTCGTCTCTTTACTTATTAGATAGGACTGGAGTGTCGCTGAGAGCCATTGTTCTATCAGATTGCCATACGCTGTCAGAATTGCATGCAGTGAGTACCATGCCTGCGCATTAAGAAGTCTGACAGTCAGAGGAGTTGTCAGTTCATCATACGCAACAAGTTATGATGAAAATAAGTCATTAAATTGTTTTTCATGATAACTATATAGATATACATGCGTTGTTGTGGTTTCAAAACATATTTAAAGCAAGGTCTGGCTGCAGCTGCAGTCAACTACAACACATGCCCTTGTAAAACTCATTAACTTATTTAACTACTAAGTCAGGATGCCATACAACTGTTAATAAAGTGTATGATGATCTACATCATGATTCTATGTTGCTAATTAAATAAAATTATATGGTAATGACGTGTCTGACAGATATAGCCGTGAGTTTGTGCTAAGTGTATGACGATCTGACAGGTATGCTGACCTGACAGAACACTCTTCTTCAGGACCGAGACCACTAAAAGGGCAGGTGCTCAAAAAAAAGGGCACATCTAGCTGCATTTTGTTATAGGAAAGTATTGCAATATTCAAACCCGTAATTTAGCAAGATATGTGAATCAGAGCTAGACCACCAGACATATTTTGTCTTTACAGGATTACTCTATTAAAAATATAAACAAAGGCACAAAGCCCACGACGTCATGTGAGAATAACATGACGTGTGAGAATCACATGACGTGTGGGTAAGCAAAAGTTTTTTAAGTTTTGCTTAAAAAACTTTTTTTTAAAAATTAAAATCACATTTTTGTCTCATGAAGTGAAAAAATTATTTGCAAAACAAACTTTCTTGCTATTCTAAGTTTTTGTTTGTGTCTCAAAGTTTTGCTTGTGATTCTCACATGACGTCGTGGGCAGGGCCCAAAATCACAGCAAACGATTTTTGAGTGCAAATAAAAGTTTATGTTCACGGGACAAAAAATAGTTATTTAATTTAAAAAGTTTTTTAAACAAAACTTCTGATTAAAAAAAAGTAATCACTACAATTCCAAAAGTTTTGATTACAAATTTATTTTACTTAACTGAGGTTAGTTTTTTTTTTTGTTTGTTTCATTGAATAATTGGGCAAAAAAATTTAACTGCATACTCTGAGAACCAGACCCTAAACTTAAAGTCTGGATTGAGTTTTTTTCCCCTTCATTAATGACACACATTTATTACATACATTATATCTATCAATGTAATTCAGGGTGAGTTATTCTTAATTCTAAATGAATATCCTTGTTGGTCTTTTATTTAAGTGCTATTCTCCTTCAAGACACATTTACCTAACACTAGAATAAATGCAATGTACATATGCAGTAAAGGAAATTAGAAGATCGGACATACATCCATTATGGAGATGACAGGTTTTGGACGGGCGATGTGCCACTATTGCATAAGTGACACTGAAGAATGATCATTAACGAGACAGGTAAGAAGCTTTTTAGTTATCTTGCTTTGCTAGCAAAGTCGTTAGCTAGCAGCTAGCTAATAGCACAACAACAACAGCCTAGTGTCTGTATGATAGAAATACTGAATGATAGATAAGAACAGTTTTTCCTCACCTGGCTGTCTCCTCCCGCTCTGTAGTTCTTCAGAGAAAGGCAGACGCAGAGGCCTGTCAGTGTCTGTTGTATTTCATTACCTCTCTGCTTAAACCGCTACTCCGTGCTGAAGCAGTTCAACGTTTTCCGTCATCTGACAAGTAGCAAGTCTACTCCACTTTATTCACCAAAAACTTTTTTTTTTTTTAATTAACCAAAAACTGTTCTGTAATCTGGAACGTTCGCTACATTGAGCTCCAGTTAGCCGCCTTATCTCACTGCGCGAGAGGCAACTGCGTCATGCGTCATGGGGAAAAGGTCAAAGGTAACAAGGTGACCGGCTTATTATGTTGTACAAAAAAACCCCCAACAAAAAACCAAATAATTTTAGTACATGTTATTATGTGTCAGAAGAGGACTTAGGAAATAATAATACAAAAAAAAAGACCAAAAGGGCACTTGGGGGCAAGGAGCAAAAGGGGCAGGTGCTCAAGCACCCCTAAATTAAATCTCTGTTAAATTTATTAATTTAACAGAGATTTAAATTATTACATTTATTGGTTAAATTTATTAAGTATTTAATATCTAGGTGTTTTTATGGGTATATGGATCTTTCAGATCAATTTGAGAAGCAATTTTGATCATATTTCACACTTTATCGTATCATGTAGCGCGGGGCGCTGGTCTTGGTCTTGACTCGGTCTCGACTTCCCTCGGTCTTGGTCTTGACTCGGTCTCGACTTCCCTCGGTCTTGGTCTTGACTTGGTCTCGGACCCTAAAAGTCTTGGTCTTGTCTTGGTCTCGGGTTAGGTGGTCTTGACCACAACACTGGTCTAAACAAAGGCGCAAGTCAATTTACTGGAGAGAGAAACGGTTTGTCATCTTTTAAGAGAGACAAAACAGAAACGCTACAACCTCTAAAATCTGACACTACTCCATTTTCGTTTACATTTTGTGAAGAAGGAAGTTGGACTCATGTCTTCTGTTGAGGGTTTTGTGCCGTCACCTTCAGTACTTTGTGTTGCAGCACCGTCACAGTGAACAGGTTTTCCAATGGGTTTGGATCATTGCGGTGTGAAAGTGAACCGAGCGAGGTGTGAAAGTGCCCACATCAACATTACTTACTTTAATTTCTGTTCACTAATGCAACCATTTGAGGTGTTTCTAGACTTTGTTTACTAGGTGCACTGGATTTTATTTAGAGCTATCAGAGAAAAGTGGACTGGATCGCATGCCCAACTTTTCTGATATTTACATACAAAAATATATAAATGTAATTTTTCTTCTTGTTCACAATTATCTGGTGTGTGTTGTTGTTGTTGATCTGTCACACAACATCCCAATACAGGACGATGAAGTTTGTGGTTGTAATGGATCAATATGTGAAAAGGTTTAAGGGGTGTGAATACTTACCCACTACGTATTCAGTAGTTTGATTTCAAGAAGCTCATGTATTTATAAAACAGAATTCAAACACAATGTAATGAAAAAAAAAAAAACAGCTAAAGCATTAAGACGAGATGTCACTCAAGATTTGCAGAGAAAGTTGACGGATACACGGGCAACCATCAGTTTAGCCGTCTATTAAAACATATTCAGCCTCCTTCGCAGCTCTTTTAGATGTAGCGCTTTCCACTTTTATGGGTTCAAATTGGTAAACACATTTATCCTTCGCAGGCTTTCCTGCTTCGGTTTAATTTTTGGCAAGTGAAGTGCAGCCCAGTTGGTTTCAGATCTGGGGATTTGCTGGATCGTTGCAGAACATTACACCTTCTTAGTTTCAGTAACTCCGGGGTTGCCTTAACGGTATGTTTTGGTTTGCTGTCCATCTGAACTGCGGAGCCCTTTCCTGTCAGCTCTGCTGCGTTTGTCACTGTTTTACCAGTCAGTACATCCCTTTGCTTTTCCGCCTCAATGAACAGCAGCAGCACCACTGGAAGCCGAGCGCGCTCGTGTCATCACGCCACCTCCACATGTGTTGCAGATGACGTTGCTGGCCTTAAGTCGTAATTCATTCGCAGCTTCTTCTTTTTTCCCCCCAGTATTTTCTGTGTCCTGTGTTTCTGGTACAGAATGATCTCTTTCTCATCTGTTTTGAGAACTGGCCTGATTTTTTTAAATGTTTTTTTTTTCTTCTTTTTCTTTCTACTTTTACAACCGTGATGGCTTTATGATCAGTTTGCACAATATTCTGATCTTTCCTCAGCTGGATGAGATAGACCTCTACTACAAAAAAAAAACATGGTAATTTTAATTTTATTTAGCCCTATTGACGTTTTTTTTTTTTTAATGGTTCTCAGGATGTTTTAATTCGCTTGAATAGAAGGTTCGTTTACCTGCAGGTTTAAACCAGAACGTTTTATGGGCACTTACCGCCGAGGGACTTCTACTTGCCGAAATAATCATGGAAAAGCTCATAGCGGTTAATAATATGCAGAGCCTGACACATTTATTGCTTTTGAAAGGTCTTTAAAAATTAAACGATTTTGCATTGCAGTAGCAGAGTCTTAAACTAAAGATTTCAATCCAACCTTTAATTTGAGTACATTTACTCAGCAGGGAAAAATGCTAAAGATGTAAGGTATTTTATTTAATTTTTAAATGAAAAATAATTACTTGCACCCCGCTAATTTAATACAGTGTCTTTTGACACTGGGGAAGCACTAATTTAACAGTGTTGGAGAACACGTAGAGGGATCTTTTCACTATTCCCGTTTCGCATGTCTAAGTCCTCTTGTACTCACCCTACAAGTTTTGTGTTTGATTTAGGCAAGGGAGCTAAGATAGTTATGGCATAAGGTCCCATTTGTGCCTCATGACACATATTTATTTATTGAGGACCCATTTTTAACATACCGACAGAGGCCACTGCATTTTTAAAGTAAAATATCCTGGTATTTGAAGCTTTGGAGGTGAGTTTGAAAGAAAAACAGACCTGGAGCATCACAGATCCTCCTCCATGCTCAACAATATGCTTAATGTAATTGTCCGCATATTCATCCTTTTTGTTAGCAAAAAGCTCAAATTTACTTTAATCTGATCAAAGCAAGATTTAACTAGATAATGTAACTGGGGATTATGTTAAAAACAATTTTTAAAAAAAAAAAGGTTTTTCAGTTGGATTTGTCAGATTAGTCCAGTTTGAGATCATCTTGCTGCAATAGAAGATTTGTTCCTTTTAGGACCTTAACAATCAGATCTAGAAAGAAATGTCACCAACTATGGAAGAGAAGATGTTCAAATTCAAGTTCTTACTGATTCTGTTACTTTGAGGGTCACATATTTAGATAAAGTAATACAGACCCATGTGGGAGTACATAGTTCCAGCACCATTTCTGTACGGACTAGCTTGGCAAATGTATTGTTTTTTTTTCTGTTAATCTTTTCACATCTTGTCAAAAGTCAGTTTTTTTTTTCACAAATAAAAATTAAAAAAAAAAAAATTCAGAGCCTGTAACGCATTTGAACTTATCCCCCTATAATCTGACATCACAAAATAAAAACCAGAGCATCACATTTTTTTCAGTCGTAGCGCATGACCTTCTCCAAAACAAGAAGCATGGTGGAAAATTAACACTGAACATCACCCTCATCCATGGTTCAACATGACGGCAGCATCATGGTATGGGGAGCTTTACGCAGACTGGATTCTGGAAGAAAACATGCTGCAGAAGACTGGAGACGATGGACGGCATTAATCTTTCAGCACCACAATGAGGATAAATATACAACTGAAATGATTTGACCAAAGTATATATTTATGTCAGAAGAGAAAATAATTCACCCTCAAGGTGTACAGAGCTGGAACACACAAATGGCAAAAGAAGTCGTGCGATTTTCTTCCGCTGTACAATGTTTCACTACTTTTGAAAGTTTATCTAACACAAACCTATAGAAAAATAAATTGAAGTTTGTATTTCTAACCTGATAGACTATTGAAAAGCTCAAGGAGAACGAGAACATTTGTAATTCTATGTACACGAATTCGGATTGAAAAGGTTTGAAGTTCATCTACATAAAGGCTTCTTGCACTTTTTCACCTGAAGGACGTAAAAACTCAAGAAGAAAACGATGGAGTAAGGAGACAAAATGGTACGAGGATGAGGGGGGCGGTGCCTCTGTTCCGCCATCGTAATCACAACAGACTGGATGAAGTCCTCATCGGCGTTACGCTGTCCCAGTCACAGTCCCGTGAAACCAGCACCGTGCCCTCCCCACACACACACACACACACTATATGCCTCCCCCGGCCTTTCAAAACAATGGTGTCACTTCTGAAAGCCGAAGAGACTCGCAAGGCATGCTGCATCATGGATATTAGCTATGGGGATCACTTGTTTAAAACAAGAGATCAGAGGTGTGCTTTTTGCAGCCTGTCAAGCACCAGCAGCACATGACCACGTTTGAAGTTTGTGACTCCTTCGCTGTACACACGTCTGTCTTTTGCTTTCAGGCTGGTCGGCGACGGCGAGGACGTCCGCGTAGGTTCGTACAGGCACTCCAGCCCGTCTCCGCTTGCACATTACCGTTGTGTTTTGTTTTCATCATAGGTTTCAGCACTCTCTGTGGCAGTGTGGAGCGTTCTTTCCACTTCATTTCATTTTACATGTCCAGTGGGGTTGCTGTTTTACCATCTCGGAGAGAAGATTTTAAATCAGTTTTAGATGTCCTAATCACACACCAAAGAAGGTTCTGTATTAAGTGGCTCGACTTTATGAGTTGTGGTCATATTTTCCAGCTAAGAATAGTTTGCTTGTTTGTTTCTCTGTTTTTCCACCCTCCAATTCAGCAATTTAACTTGGGAGACTAGTGTGTGCTCCACCTTGTTTCCCGTATCTTGATGACAGACTGTTGTGGCCTCTTCTGAGAATTACCAGTTAAGCGAAAACAAAAAACCTGGATCGGACGCGATCATCCTTACCTCCCCACACCCTCTCCCCCCCCCCCAACTATTTTCTTTGAGCGTGTTTTTATAGCCACAGGAGGACATATTTATGTTCGACGCCGTGGCAGGGTTGGAATCCTCAAGAGTGCCGTGATGCGGACAGGAAACCCTGAATCGCTCTCCAGCCCAAACATCATACGGCGCTTACCCCCTCTCCTCACGCGCTCCTCTAAAACAACAGCTTTGACACGATCTGCACCACGTCGCTCGTAACTTGAGAGTAACCTGCCAGACGTCGGAGCTCAGAGGGATCGTCTGCGAGAGTCAATCAGACGGCTGATTCATGAAGGAGAAGATCGGGTCGAGTAGACGGTGCAGAAGGTTCTCCCTGGTGGAACAGGCCTAAGCCACCTCGGGGTGGCAGTCGGCAAATAATGTCCAACCAAATGTGTTGTGGCGCAATCACACACAAAGTCTTGCTGCCTTCTTCATTTGGTCACAGACGTGCAGTCGGGTAAACATCTGTCAGCCATTGCCTCCTCTCCTCCGCCCTCCCCCCTCACCCCACTTACTTCCAGCAGTTCATTTTGCCCTCTGACCCTCAGTTGAAGAAAGAGCAACTGTGACTTTCTTGCAAAAACTCTGCACAGACCTTAACTTTTTTGACAAGTAGCTCAAAAAAGATTTAGAGCTTTGACTGCGCATGGACAAATCTGCGTTAAATGTAATACTTATTAACATTATGGCACCGTGATGCAGGAAAGCGATAACCCTTTGATCTCTTCAGCAAAACATAAAATTGGTCATTTTGCCGATTCTGTTTTTTTTTCTTTTTCTTTCTTATCTTTTATAAGAGAAGCATTCACACAGCATCACAGATCTTCCACCGCACTTAACTGTCAGCATGAGATGCTTTTCCACACATGCGTTCTTTGTTTTAGCCAAGACCCAGATGGGGTGTTTGTTAAAGCTCAGTCTTAGTCACTAAGTCACTCTCAAGTTGGTTAGCAGATAGAAAGTGTCTAGTAGTTGTCATAGAAACGGGGTAAAACCCAAGACGGCACTCGATGGTAACATTATCTTGTAGTGATTTGGAGATTTTTTTACATGTCCAGGGGATTTATTTATTTATTTTTTTTTTTATCTAATCCTTTGAAAGATGTTTTCCAAAGGTAAAAGAGTTGAAGTTCTTTCATTTCTGCCTCATAAAGATTTTTATTTTATCTTCCCTTTTCCTCATCCTGCTCAGTTAATTAGTCAGAAGCTCTGTTCTGCCACCGTGGCAGCCACCCTACCTCCCACAGGACCACCAGACCAGCACCACGGACCCAAGGACACACACCAGAGCTCTCATCAGCTCGCCCACTCCCACCTATCTCAGGGGCCTCAGGTTTCTCCACAGTCCCTGCCGTCGCCTCTGCTTCCAGCAGCCCACCAACCCCCCCTCCTGCTCCCGCCAATCCAGGCTTCCCTCTTTCTCCACATCAATTACAGCCTCTCCCCGTTGCCAGAGCCCTCAGCTCTACGACCCCTGGGGTTACTGAGTCAGGGGGGTCAGAGGTCAATCTCCCCGCTGCCAGCCCAGGCATCTCTCAGAAGTTTCCGGCCCTGCGCCTGAAACCCTGCGGTCGTAAGGGGCAACACCCACACAACCCTCGGGCGGCCAGGGAGAAACACTGAAAAAAATCCCCCTCCTCCCCCACCGCTGCTGCAGACAATGCCATGCCATAGTCAGCCTGGAGAAGTTAGTTGGTTCTCTTAAGTGATGCATGCAGATCCAGTTTTATGCCTAACAATAAAAATGAAATGCTGCTTGTTCTCCACATGATTTTTTTTTATTATTTTTTTTTTAAGATTCCAAGATTAATTTTATGTTGAATGTGTGTGTCTTCTTTTCATCTGCTTGTCATAAATATGGGAGACAGTGTACTGAATATTCAACAATTTAAGTTTTCTACCACCCTGAAGGAGCGTATTGCTGAACAAACACGAGGTTTGATTGGCCGCTCAAATTCCAGTGTGGCTGCCGTTCACTTAAAGTCCTACTACGATTTACAGTTAAAAGTGGGTTAATTGACATTTGCATTTCTGACTAAATCAAAGCTCATTGATTATTTCACACACAAGGAACTACACGACGTTTAGCAAACACGTTGTTTTAAAAAACAAAATGCAAAGATTACTAGCTGATGTTGCTCATAGCACATACCCACCAGCACTGTTCCTGGTTCGTTGCTGTTTTCTTCTAGACCGTTCCACTCAGACTTTGGCTCCATGTTCAGGGTCAGTGATATGCTGGAAAAGTTCTGCCACAATCTTCATTCTTTTGTGGCTGGCCACTCCAGCTTGTGAGTCTAACAAGTTTCCTGCGCAAAATGACTAAAAAAACAACAACAATTTCAACATTGTGCTAATTCCCATTATTCACTGTGAAAATAGTGTCTTGAGGGAGCCTTCTGTGGCACCGTTTTTGGAGTCTGTTGCTAATAGTTTTCAACAGATTTTCCCACCTGAGCTGAGGATCTCCTCAACTCCACTAGCGTTAGCATGAAGGTCTCTGCTGCTTCCCTGATAAAATGTTCTCCTGGCCTGCCAGTATCTCAAGTAGGATAGTGAGAGTTAATCTAACTGGCTAAATTGAAACACCGGATCAAATGCAAATATGACTTTGCACAATATCATGACAAATTTTAAAGACCCTGTCTGTTAATGTCTAGACATCCTCTGAGGCCTTCTCAGTACAGCTAAAAACAATTGGTTGCAGTGAATGTTATGTAGGTGTCCGATTAAGAAGGGATGAAAAAAATTACACACTTTTCAGATTCCGATTTGTAAAGAAAAAAGTATGTGCCAGTATTCTGGTCCACTTTTAGCTAGCCTATTGTTGAAAATCCAATAAAGCACAATGAGCTTTGTATTTGTAACACGACAAAACTCAATGCATCCAAGTTAAGGTGCTATAAACACTAAATGGTAAATGGCCTGTACTTGCAAAGCTCTTTATCAAGTACAGAGTACCCCAATGCGCAATCACACAACAGTCAGTCATTAACTCATTCATGCACACATCCATATGCTGAAAGGCAGATTGTTTGCAAAACACGAGCTCGGAGACATAAAAAACCCCCAACAATTTTACACATATGGATTTTGGAAATATTTGAATTTCTTGGGCACCTTGCTGGATGACGGGGCCAATAAAACCAAAATAATGTTTTTACATCAATTTTTATGTGAGTAAAAAAGGGACATCTCAACAGCCTTGGATTTACGCTCGCTGCGGCGGCTCCCCCACTCCATAAATCTCTTTAAATTGATTACTAATCAACCACAGATATTAAAGAAGGGAAGGGAGATTTTCACTGATTCGGTGGTAAATTTCACAATGAAAGGCCAGCAGTCTATAAAGATGTATCACACAGCCAGGCAGGTTAAACAGCATGTCAATGGCTCGGGTCGCTTGGTTGAGCACACAGCCTTGATGTGGAGCACAGCTGTATTTCTGTCGTGGATCCCAGAGCTAACAGTATCAATATCAGACACATTATTGCTAATGGGAGAGCCAGAGGCTGGAGGGAAAGCAGGAGACAGAGAGCCTGCAGAGGGACGGTATCTCTATTGATTAGCTTGGGGAAAAAAAGGACCTCCACTCCAGTCCGCTCCCTGTTCAGACATATGGGGTAATAAGGACCACTCTTCCCCACTGCTGCTCATCCCATCTCCCCGCACCCCCTAGCAGAGAGCCTTTTAATCAGCTCCCAGGGGAATACATGGATATGATATGGGAGAGAAAGAAAGAAGAAAAGGAGACAGGGTGAGAGGAGTCCATTAGTGAAGCCGACACAATAGCTGCAGAAACAAACCTGACACATGGACGGCTGCGTCGCGCACACGAAATATTGGGGGACATGAGTAACGGGCACGAACATTTTTAAATGTGCTTACAGTGTTTATCATTTGGAACAAAAATATATTTCAAGTTTCAACCGCTTTTTGACGACTTATAGAACTGCTCGTGGTGCACATGACATCTAAGCTGATGGCACTCCAGAGTTTCCAGAGGGTCAGTTTTCTCTCTGAGCCAGGGCTATTTTCCTATGTTTATGTATAAGAGCCTTTCTGTTTTCTTTTCCAGCCAGAAGGATGCCAATCTCAGCAAGCCAGACTAACTTTATCAAAGCGGCCATCTCAGATGCTGACATCGAGTCCACAACTATGTTTCATGCTGAAAAGACATGAAAAAGAAAGCTGTCAGCGCCTCACCCCTTCGCTGGCCTCTCAGCCTCTCAGGCTCTCTTGAGAGATGGTGAGAGAAAGGGAAGTAAGGCGGAAGAGAATTCAAGAATGGTTAAAACAAGTTTTAATATGACTCGAAACTCCGAATAAAGTGCCAGAGATCATCTTTAGGTTTATTTTCAAACACAATATACAGAGATGTGAATGAAGTGGTAAGATTTCAATTAAGAAGCCCCAGTTTCTGCGAGGCAAAGTAAAAAAACCACAGAAAGACACTTGTGTTGGGTAAAACTTGTGCAACAGCACCCTCCTGTGGCAGATAACATTGGAGCACTTTTTGGAGCAACTGTAGATTCAAAGTTTCACACCAGACTTTTTTGTTAAATTGCTCAAACTCACTTTGGATATTGACATCTGTAGAAGAATATGTTGCGGTCAGGTTTTCAATTGTGGTTTTGATTTCTTGTAACATTTTATGAAATTGAAATAAAAATGTCTTTACCAAACAGAAGCCTTGTACGGACATGATTCTTGGAACATCACATGAAACCTGAACAATTTTTCAAATTCGGTAATTTTTTTTTTCCTGTCTATCCTTTTTTTTTTTTTTTTTTTAAATCAACCCCTATAGGCATTTACTTGTGTTCTGTCTGATAGCAGGAAAATATTGAAGAAATATTTGAGACCACTTAATAGATTTTTATTAAAACTAGGGAACAATATAAGACCTGAAAGCAATTTGTGAGTAAAACCAGAGCATATGACGTATGTTAAAGTCTGTCTGCAATATTGTTCCCTAATAGGAGTTGATTACCTCCATTTCTAAACCTCTTGTGATGTCACTTTGTGAAGCAGTTTTTTCTCTTTAAAATATTGTACTTTTTTCATTTCCCACTGGGAAATTCATGCTTTATTACCCACTTGCATTTTCTGTCACTCTAAAACTAGGCTAGATAGTATAATGTTGAAAATGTTGAGAAAAAGTGGCAAGGTTGAGCTAAAACGAGCAACAACAGTCCTGTAATACTGTCAATAGGACGTTTATTATTGTTGAAGGAGCAAGGCAGAACTACTACTTAATGTAACACATGTTTCCTGCTGACCAGAGGGACACATTAGGTCTGTTTATTCAATCAGCGTTAAAACAGAACTGGAAAGAGGGAACGGAGGTGCGGGGAGGTGGCTGGATTTGGACGGAGGAGAGCAGTTTTCATCAATATACGTCAATTGGCAAGGAATAATCCTGATGTGAAATTTCTTCCGTATGCCCCCGCTGCGGGGCGCCAAAGAGTCTGCTAAAGCGTCCTCCATAGAGTCTAAGGACATTTGTTCTTTGTGATTGGCTGATGAGCTTGGAAGCAGCTGGAGAAGGAGACCAATAATGAACTCGTATATTGAGTCTCCAATTCCATTGGCTTAGAGTGGGTGTCAATCAAGCAGCGATTGGGGTCTGAAGAGAGAGATCGGGCCAGTTGGTTGTTTTGCACTCTGGAGTACGGAGCTCTGCAGCAGAGAGTTGCAGACACACACTCGCACTGCTGCTGATCACCGAGCTGAGGACTATACTATGCATTTATATTTAACAAACGAATAATAATAATTATTATAATAATGATAATAATAATAATAATAATTATTATTATTATTATTATTATTATTATTATTATTATTATTATTATTATTATTGTAATAGTTTTTTTTACTACAAACTTTAAATATTTACAAATACCAAATTTGGAATTCCTTGTTATTTATTTTTTTTACAACAATGTGGTGTTAATAAATGCTAATTTATTTATTTGTTTTATTATTATTATTGTTATTATTAGTAGTGGTAGTATCAGTAATAATAATAATAATAATAATAATAATAAGTACAGAAGTTGTAATAATAATAATAATAATAATAATAATAATAATAGCAGTATTATTATAATTTAGTAAATATTTGATTATTTTGTTTGCATTGTGTTTTATTTACTTATAATATCCTTTTAATATCCTTTCAATGCACATAGATAGATAGATAGATAGATAGATAGATAGATAGATAGATAGATAGATAGATAGATAGATAGATAGATAGATAGATAGATAGATAGATAGATAGATAGATAGATAGATTTAAGGAGGTGTCAGTTGTATACTCATACTTAACCCCTCATAACCACTAAACTAACAATTTTATAACTCACAGAATTAAAACGTGTGTCCAACTTCACAGCAAGCCAAGCTGCCTCCTTTTTTTCTTTCTTAGATACATGCGCGTGCGCATTAGTCTAGCCTACGTCATGTGTGGCTCCTCCAATCAGCTCCGCTCTAAGAGGGCTACATAGTGTGTGATTTAGGAGTCCTCCCTCAATAAATCTGTCTGAACTTCGCAAAGTTGATTTGAATGTGCTTGTTTCACTTCGTTATTGAAAGTTGTCTCGGATTAATGAAGTGACAGCGCGCTGGCGTCAGATCAGTCGGAGTTGATAGTTTTAAGCTTCCTAAACGGCACGCGAGGCGGAGCGGTTCGGATCTGGACCTTGTTTGAGCCACACAGTCCGTCAGTGACGCTTTCATGAGGCGAAACGCAGATGTCACGTGCTGTCAAGGATCAGTTTCTTTCTCTTTCTATTTAGAAGAGTTTTTGCATGTACCTCATATTTAAGACAGTTGTCCTTAGCTTATGTGTTGAAAGATTGCCAGTTGCATGTAATTTAATCTCACAGTTAATACAGTTAATGGATGGGAAGTGTTGCAGTCGATTGCCAAACACTAAGTTTGTTGGTGTATTTTAGGGACACTAACCAGTCGACAGATGTTTGTGTGTGTTGAAATACACTATTTACTCCTTTTTAAGCTATGCTATTAAATTAATGAAACAGTTAAAATATTTTCTCTGTGTACTTTACGATGTTATATTTTGAAATTAAAGAAATAGTTAAAATAATTTCTCGGTGTACTTGCCATGCACAACGGTGTGTCATATAAACCCTGTCTACAGTAGATTATTTGTAACAGACAGTGCATTTCCACTGATGCACACTATGTAGGCTAATCTAAGGCAGGAAAGATTCAGTGTTTTGTATCTCTGTGTGCTTTTGAAAGTCAGTGTTTCACTTTCTGTTTGCGATTAATAAAGTATTTTGTCAACTGTATTTAACAAAATTTAGTTTCACTTCTCTCACTTTCTAGTCAAAGTAGACTAGTAAAGTTATTAGTGTCTTCCCATATATTTCTTTAAATGGATAATTTTTTAAGGTCTTTTAAAAATTTTGGTCAGTGTTATCAGTTTTTATGGATTTATACTTTTGTCTTATTGTGACGATTTAAGTTTCTTCTCTTGAAAATGAATTGAATTGTAATATAAAGCGTTTTCTACCAAAAACTATGTGTCCATTTAGACATTTGTTACAGTATTATTCAAAGTCCAAAACAGCTTTTAAAAACATCAGTTCAACAATTACTAAATTGTGTCAGCAGGGGTCGCAGTGGATCACTAACAAATTACACACACTGACAGTGCGTTTCTCCAGCTAGTTCAATCATCTTAATGTACATTTTGTAAATGTAATCTCTACATATAATGTAATTTTGTTGTTGCTTATTTGTCAATGTTGACTTATTCTTATTATGCAAATGAAACTGGAGCTGCCCATGTGCTAAATTGCTAAACAGTGATTCTTAAGAATAGGGACAAAACAGGTCCTATGGATAAAGCACAAAATTTGAATAAAATATACACAAAATATAATTGTTTCAAATATCTGACTAAACTAACCTGGGTTATGTGAGCACAATAATGTATATTTTCCTGGTGTTTGCTGAATATTTTTTTATTTTAAACATTGTAGTAGGTGGATGGTGTCTGTAAAATCCCTTGTCCTGGAGCAGAACGCAATACATTATAATAGTTCAAAACAATTAAAGGAATACTAAGATAATATATTATGACTTTTAAGTATAAGTATTCATATAAATAATTATAAAAGTATCAATAAATTGAATCATTTTAATTTATTTTCCTACTCCATTGAAATTTGTCCCTAGTTTTTGTCAACACCGTCAGACATAAAAAGAATGTAAAAAAAACATTGGCATTATTGGGGGGCACCAGAACTTCTGAGGACCCCATGACCTCTTCCTTTCTCTTCCTTTGCAAAGAGGGCTAGTTAGCTCTGGTTAGCTTATGTTATTCTTTATCTTTATCTTTATCTTCTGTTTTATTCCTAAGTTGTTTGTCACAACCATGATGTGTCAACACCATAACTGACAATTTACAAAAGTTTGATGAAATTTTGTGAAATAAATGCTTAATTTTGGTATACTGTAAAGATTTCATGGAACTGATGAGCTACAATATGGCCTTTTTCAGAATAACATCATATAAAGTGAGGTAGTTTGGCTTTTTGTCAACTCCGTCAGAGTTTTTGTGACTCTTTCAGTAAAATTGTTGACAAATCTCACTTAAATGTGCAGTTAATTCATTTTAATGTATTTTACATGAATTGCATTAAATGGTAAATGGACTGAACTTATAGTGCTTTATCCAATCATTTTTGACCACTCAAAGCACTTTACACTAGAGTCACATTCACCCATACACAGCTCAGTAGGCAATTTGGGGTTAAGTGCCTTGCCCAGGGGTGCATTGACATGTGGAAGGAGAAAGCTGAAATTGAACTGGCAACCTTCCGATTGCAAGACAACTACTCTGCTCAAAGAGCTTCAGTCGCCCATTACTTCACATGTATCAAGTATTTCTTTTTACTCACTAGTTTGTCACCACCTTCAGTTCTGTGTCAACTCCGTCAGATGAACTTTTTGTTGTTTTTTGTTTTAAATATTTCTTTTCTTTCTTGAGAAGCATTTGTCTGTAAAACTGAATAAAAATATTACTAATAGGGTCATTAAAAATAATTTTATATTTATTTTGTCAGATGGTGATGACAAAGTTCTGGGTCAGGTTGATTAAAAATTTTATGTTTTAAACAATGTTGCAACTGGGAGCCTGCACCTTAGCATCTTTACATTTCCAAAACATTATTTGTTATATTTGCATACATAAGGTTGAGAAATAATTTTAAAAAAAATTGGGGAAAAGTTAAACCCATTTTGTCCCTATTCTCAAGAATCACTGTAAAAACAAACAAAAAAAAAACTTGACTTTTTGTATTGTCATTTTTAGACAATACAAAAATTAATAAATAAAACCAACTTTTTACAGATAAAAGTTTTTTTTACAGATAAAAGTACTTCATCAGCACTTGAGATTTTGGCAAAAGGCAAAATAAAAGCAAATAAATCCCGCATTTTTGTTTTCAAACCCAGTTTACTATATGTGCATAAATGCATCACAAAGACATTGATCCAATAAAATGAACAACCACTCTAAGTTTTAACAACCATTTCCTCTCTTGTGGCATCAATCAAGGATATTCATTCATACAATCCTGCAGAGACCTTGGATTGTGTTTGCAGAATGTTATGCTGCGTGGTGAAAGACCCTGAATGTCCAAAGCACAGCTTTATCAAGAATGTAATCAGTCCTTTTTTAACCTTAATGATTATTCTTTGATTTGTGCCAAACCATCAGTTTGATAAGAGTAAGATAAGAGTGTTCAAAAGAGGCAAAGAATGAAAAAGAAAACCCTGCAGTCTGTACAAAAGTCTCACTGAAATAATGTGTGGATAAATTGAGACTGACATTGACATTACCGGTTGTACTTAGAACGGCTTCCATCTTCCAATTCTCAAATTCTCCTGGAGACCCAGATACTATATTTTCAAAACATATCACGCTCAAGCCCTGTGATAGAAATGGTGGACTTTAGAATAAATTATTGTTCAAAAATATTGAAAACTACACTGTGCTCTCTAGGTCAATGTACACATACTGTACCATAATCAGAAATGAATGGAGATTTGATCCATAAAGCCCATATTATGTTTTCAACATGTTCACCTTTTAAGAAAAGAAGCATTGCCAGCAAAGTGTGGATTTAAAAGGGCCACTGACTTTCCTCACATTTCCCAGTAGGATAAACCACAAAAAAAAAGAAAAAGAAAAGAAAAGATACTATTAAAGGCTGCAATTATTTGGTTTTGCAAGACATAGAAAATCTTACATGCTGTTCAGCAAGTGCTAGTTTAGATTCTTAGTCATCAAAGACATTGCAGTCATGCGTGGTTAAACAGAACATTATTAGACCTCTTTGCTTATTACTTGAAGACATTTCACCTCTCATCCAAAAGGCTTCTTCAGTTCTGAACATGTCTTTAAGCAAAAGTACTCACATGGAAAGGCAACATTAAAAATATACAATTAAGTGAGATGAGGTCTATCCAGGTCTTTAAGACTGCCGTTAACTTGCATCTGCATTTTTAAGATGCAGCTGGGAGGCAAAATCTAAACAAAGCAGTTGATCCCTGTTGTATTTTTCTCTCTTTTTTTGTGTACACCACCAAGTCAAATCCGGTGTCATGTCAGAGCACTTTACAACGCAAACAGGTCAATTCATATCCATACATAGAATCCAATTTAGTCCTTATATAATTCAATTTTTTTTTCTGATACAATAAAATGATAAAGTAATATTCATGTTGGTCCTGTTAAACAACACAATCAAATTTAGCTTGTGTAGCACCAAGTGGCCTGTCTAAAGAAGTCCAGCTGATTGCATTGATTCATTGACTTTTTAGAGATTCCTTATACTATCCCTTGCACAAAAGCACTGAGCCATGAAGTTAATGGCAGAAGTTGCTCTTTCAATAACATTATCTGGGAAAGAAGCACAGACAAGTACTGAACCATTTGTACTTCTTATGAAAAAAAAACATGGATGGAATAGTTAATTGTGGCAATGACTTGGTCAAAAGTTTTATCCAGAAATAAGACATGATTAACAAAAACACCCGCCCCTGATTAGTTTGCATCAGCAAGACAAATAAAGAGAACAAATTTTATAAAATAATTCTATCAGTGATTATGTGGAAAAAAAAAGAAACAGCTCACTTCAGAATGACTGAGCTGGGAGTCTAGCAATGACAATTAAAGAGAGGACACAGTTAATGGCAGTAATGTTCGTGCCAGTGACTCCATCCAGGAAAAAGACACAGCTAAACTCAGAAGCAGTAAACCAGGTGTACTTTCTATGGAAAAGAGAAAAACCTTAAGTGCACATAATTTATGGCAGCAATAGCTCTCTCAACGTCTTCCATACAGTAAAGACTTAAAACAAAACACAGAAGCAGTGTGCCAATCACACCTTCTATAAAAAAAAAGCACAATTAGCGAGAGAGCACAAAGTTAATAATGGCATTGCAACAATTATTTATTAAGGATTATATAGGCCTCATATTCTGAATAGCTGATTTGGGCTGAAAGGAAACAAACTGTTTCACTTCTGTATATATCTATATTATTATTACGGATTTATTTTACCCATAGAGAGATCATACATTTGTTGTTCAAAATCAATTTGCTGACAAAATCACTTTTTGTGTGTTTATAATAGCAAAAAAACAAAAACAAGCTATTTAACCTGCTTCATTCCATTTAACTTTTTAATATACTTTATTAGAAAATATATGAGGGATAAACAATGTAATAAAGCTCAGTATTGCTATATTAATGTTTATGGTGCTGTAAAACAAAAGGATTTTCCCCTTTTATGTTTTGCGTGGGACATTTTTGCCCAATGTCTTTCATATTGTTAAATTGTGAATATTGGCATGAACTGATAAGGCACTGGGACATGCAGTGCTTTAAGTGTTGTTCTGTGATCTTTCAAGACTCATTGATGCACTCATGAAGTCGTTTTGGTAAATTGCATTAGGGTTCAGAACTTTCCCTCTATTTCTTCCTTTTGAACGATGACTGTGGTTCCACAGTCATCCGCAATCTCAGTAAATGACTTTGTAACCCCTTTGAGGCACATCGATTTCAATAGATTTGTTTCTCATCTGTTCTTGAACTTGTAGATATCATGGCATCATGTTGTTTTGAGATGTTTTAGCATGCTTCATGTTGTCATACTGACTACACGCCTGACTATTGGATCAGAGAGTACTCATTCTAGACTGTAACTATTGAAGCATTTATGTAGGCTCATGTGTATTGGGTGAAGAGCTAGGTTAGCTATCTTAAGTAAAATCATCATTTGAAAACTTCACTGATTCAGTTGAGTAAGCAAAATTGTAAGATAGTAAGCAACACAGATCAACAGCTTCGTTTGTATTTACTCTGCTTATATGATTTTAAAATGTGGTTGAGAATTTCAGACATAAGTAAGTCTTCTGTAAATGGGGTAAATACCTTTTTATATGGAATTTTATTGCTTTCATTTGTGTTCCTTTGTAAATAAATTAAGTTAACAGTTTGAACGTATTCGACCACCACCTTATAAAGATACAAGTTAAACACTAACAGGGAAGCTAAATAGGTTAAAAGGTTGGTTTAAAGCTCAAATACAAGGGGAATTAGAAAATCCTCACTGAAATTCCTAAGTAACAATATAATCTTGCACCTTAGAACTTAGAGATATTCAAAATTAATCAACACATTATCAAAATCATAGTTCACCTCGTTCTGTTAATTATTAAAGTATGAATGATAAACGATTAAATGGAAGCTTACTTTCTTGCTGTTCAAGTGGACAACTTTTCTTTGCTCCTATTGGTTTGAATTTATGGACAGTTGGCTTGACCAATCATTCTCTCCTCTGGCTAAAGCTTTCGTCCAATCAACGTGGAGCTATGCAAATTACGAAAGAGTTGCCACAGTTTACAGTGACAGCATTGGAGCTATTTACATGTTTCATTTTCACTTTTATCCAAACGACTTTGGGGCTGTGATAGCTTGGACTCGTCGGGAAGAAATGTATCCGCTGCAACGCACAGAAAGCTAAAGCTTGTAGTATGTTAATGACATGAAGTTACCTTTTGCCGGTAGTTAAGCCTTGAAGCTAACCGCTAACAGCTAGCTAGACGTTGTCACCGGTACAGGCGGACCTCTTTGTCTGACAGGGGAAGGCGTGCTCTTTTGTTAGCTTTTTCCCCCTTTGTCCGTTCGGGATAGAGGAACTGACGGGTCAGGATTTCATAGGCACCCGTATTTTAGGAGTATTTAGAAAATGCAGGTCGCGAAAAAATACTTTACAGAAGGCCTGATTCAGTTGACTATCTTGCTCAGTTTGGTTGGAGTTCGAGTAGACATCGACAGCTACCTTACCGGCTACTATCCGCCACTCACTGAGATTAACTTGGGTCCAAGCTCAGCCTACATCCAGACACCCTTTCACGTTTTGAGAGACACACTTGACGGATACGGAGTGCATCCAAAATGCCCTGAGCTGGACTACTTCTTCGCCAGTCGTCGTCTGCTGGATGAGGTGAGGAACCTCGGCTCACCGCGGTTCCACACGCAGCTGAACGCGTGGCTGGTGCACCAAGTTTCCTCCACAGGGCCTTCCACCAGCGGCAACCCTGACGCCAGCGTAGGGTTAGAAAGCACTGAGAATGAACCTGCAGACGCCGGTGAGCACCGGCCTGTCAGAGACCAAGAAGTGCACTGCCAGTCTAACTCTGAGCTGGGACAGGGGCCTTGTGGTGCTGGAGCCTTCCTGAATGTAAGTAAAGTCTTCTTACATTGGGGGGAAATGATTTGTTATTAATCAACAACATGTTTGGGATAGGCTGGCTAACTGACAACAAACAAAGGGATCAACAAGGACTTAAAAACTTATGCCGTGACTAACCAGTGCCTCTGAAAGGGGGAATATCCACCCATGTAGTGAATTATGTTTCCTTGTAAACCAGGAAGGAAACAACAGAATGTGATAAATCGTTGGCATAAGGAACAAAGTACATTCCTTTTCATTTGTTGGAGGCCCTTCCAAACCTAAAGTGCTTTTCTGGAGTACACATACAGTTATCGTCTGTGTGAAAGTCAAGAACTTGGGGTTTGTAGAGGAAATCAAGGATTGGGTTTGTATTTAAGTTTGAATTTCTCAAAAAGAAAGCATGCAGTCTCACATAATATTTGGACATGCCCTTTAGAAAGTTGCTGATGAGCCAGGCATGTCTTGTAGCGTCAAAACAATGTCAGCTCCACTCCAGAAGCTTAATCCATCCATTTCATAACCAGTTTCAGTGTACGTTTCAGATTGTTATGACTATCCAGGAGTCTCCAAGTCCAACCATCTGAACCAAACTATTTCAAATGTTTGGGAGCAACCAAAAAACAACCAAGATTTAAACCTTTCATAGACTCGAATATGCTGGAGCACTGTTATCCACAATGAAATTAAACTCAAGAACACAGCATCAATTGTCAAGCATGGTAGTGGTAGCGACATGATTAGAGTATTTTCTGGTCCTGATGCATAGCCTAAAAGAGGATTTAGTAAGAGAGAGAAGGACGACCTCTGAATTCTTCAACTTGACTTCAAACCAACAGATAAATAGTTGAAACATTGACACAACTGAATGTAGAGTGATTCCTGAAAAACATGCTGCTTTTGGAGTGGGTGCGGCAAGATTATATTAAGCTTCTGGAAAGACCTGACCTTAACCCTAAAAAAGGTGGCTACGCACCTTGAAACGGGCCAATTCAAAAACAATTCTGCTGCCTTTGCTGAGAAGAGTGGGCAAATATTGGCCAGAATTAGGCAGAGTTCATAGAGGGTTACAAACGGCAAATGGGTTTGCTGCAAGTTGCTAACTTGTTAAACACATTAAACCAAATACAAGTGATGGTGCATGTATTTTTATATTTGGGATGGTTTGTATGATTTTTTACCTTGTGTTAGCCAGAGAAGATGCAGCATATATTCGGACATGAGAACCTTTTTATTCTTGTTTTTAAATTTTACTTCACTCCGTCATGGAAAGATGACAAGTTCATGTGCTTCATCAAAAGTCCGATATTTCTGATATTCATGCTGATGAGTATTTAATTTTAGTTAAATACACTAGATCAATCACTAGATCTAGTTATGCAACCACTATATCTTCCTTGGTAATGCAACTAGTCTAGTTAGTATCTCCTTCAAGGAGATAACACGACAGGCAGCAAAAGTATGCAGCAAGCGTTAGACTGCTCCTGTCAGTTCTCACTCGGTGTTTTCACCTTTAGTTGGAATTTGAAACCTCTAAATAACCCAACGATGATAAAAATCTTGTTTTTGGTTTCCTCATTCATCATTCTGGGTTTCTGTTTGAGCGCTATATTATAAGAAAATAAAAGAAAAGCACTGAACATTCTCTTTGTAGTCTTCCTGCTGTTAGCACACATCAATCATTTATATTAAAAGCAGAGGCGACGTCACACTGTGTGAATGGCAGTATTAGTATAATGGCAGTATTAGTATCAGATATTGATGTCTGCCCAAATGTTCATATCGGTGCTGGTCGTAAAGAATGCTGCTCTTTACTTTGGAGAAGTTCAGAAGGCAGCCAACATTTCCCAATCCATCATGTTCCATGATCAACTTTTCTATACCCCAGTCGCCATCTTGTTTTCTACTAATGGTCTTGGTCTCTGGCATCATCAACATCGAGACATCTTCACTCGATTATAAACTCCTCTCTGAAGAGTGTAGTTGCCTTACTGACTTGTTAGTTCTTAATGTGGTGGAACATATTTTTTTTTAAAAAAGGATCAGATTTTTGCGTTTCCAAACAGCTAATCAGAGCCAACCATCTGATTTCTTTAGTGCATCTCATTGATTTTGTTCTTTTTGTTACGCAGATGAAACACTCAACCCTCATGTTTAATTCCCCCCCCCCCCCCCACATTAATGGCGCTTTTCTAGCCCTTTCTAGTAGAAACAGCTGCTCGGTGTAGGTTATGTTCTGGCAACAGTTGATACAAATCGTGTAACAGTATCGCCTTTCTTCAGACTCACCCACCAGCTGTGGACCTGGAGAGGTGAAGGAGTGAGGATCAGATCCACACCCTGTTTGCTTACAACAGCAGCGATCTACTCTTGAACATTGTCCCTCCCATAGTGTTCCTTTGGAACTGCCAAATGCGATGTTGATGTTTTTATTTATTTATTTTTTACCTTCAAAGCTTTTTAAATTAGCTTTTGCTCTGTGCTGTCTAAAGAAGAAAGCTTCAGCTGTGATTTTCAAAGATTCCAGTCGGCAAGTGTCACAAAGCTATTTGAAGCTGAAGAAGTGACCAAGTAAGGAGTCAGCAAGTTCAGGCAGAGCAGAAATAGGCTGATTTCGTTTTGCTGTTAGCAAGGACGCAGAAAGTTAAGAAGTAATCATTATCCTTTTACATCCAATCCCACTGCACATGGAAAACAACTGTAGTGTGTGTGTATGTGTGTGGCAGCTGGTAACCCACATCACTGGCAGCATATCAGGTCATCGCTGCCCTAACTTTTACAACTGCCTATTAAAACAGACCTTGACACCGTTAGAACCGAAGTGTTACATAACACAAGAACCGCATTCTGCTATGGCTAAAACGGGATCAGGGAACCTGAAAATGCTGTGACCTCTGGCGGCTTACTGGGTCGCAGCAAACAAGGTGTTTGCATATCTCTTTTCAAACAAGAAGTTCAAAGTTTACAAATTACTCACTGCTAATCTCTCTATATTTATTCTCCCTACCAGGAGGATGAAGTTAAGATTAAAGAAGAGGAGGAAGCAGTTCCACTCACTCACCTGGCTCACAGTTCAACACTAGAACAAGAGGTATGACGGTTCCTTTGTGATTTTTGATGCCCTTTTTTAATCCTTTGAGCATATACCTTACAGTTCTTGCCATAGTTTAAGTTCCTCCAGGTCAGTACCATCCTATGTTGGATGTACTTGCGTAAAAGACGTCATATGGCAGTAATTTTTGAACAGATGTACTAATTTTGTACAGCATATTTAAGCAGAACCTGTGTCGCACTAAAGTCCTGCAAAAAGTAAGGTAAAGTAACACAAAAGGCGAATAACTCTTATAAAACAGGCATCACAATTAATAGGTTCATTTCACAGAAAACCAGTAACAAAACTATATTTCGAGAGCACATGTCTTGCGGTTTCCTCTGTTTCGCTTCATCGCCCACAGAGTTCACCCAGTTGTTCCAGTTTCTTTTAGTCTTCCAAACTTCTATTTTACCGTGATTCATAAACAGGAGCTTCTAGTTCATATAAAACTTAGCAAATGAGCCTCTCCCATTTTTGCCTAATAGCACTGATTATGTTCACGTGGTTACGTAACATAGGTGTGGGAGTCTTTCAGTTAGGAAAATGGGTCAGATTTAGCCGCTGTTCCTGTGCTTCCTGCCTGACTCATCTGCTTTGAGGAGACTCTGCTCACTTCCCGTTGAAACGGTACTGGACGTGTTGTCTAAGGCTCCTCTGAAACCCGCTGCAGGGCCCATGACGAAATCGGCAAGCAGCTCTAGAACAGACTTTGCGAGCAAATGCGTACGCATCTACAGGAAAATCATTAACGTCTTGTTAAAGGGTTTTTACTTTAACCGAGAGTGAAATGTAATGAGTCGGGGGGGGGGGATACATTAGCTCAAAAGCACTACTAAAAGCAATTTTCAGTAATTATATGTAATTATATTGCACCACCATGGTTTCCTTGGTAAAGATATGTAATTAAATTTTAAAGCCCACATTTTTTTTATTTTAATTTTCAGTCTACAAAATCTCAAATATATTTATAAACTGAGCATATTCTGTCAAGGAAAAGCTGACAAGCATGACTTTCTTTTTTTTCCTCATGTATAATCTTATGATCTAAATGGACATAGGTGACTCTTTATAAGGTCATAAATAAGAGGAAAGAAGACGAATGCTGATCTGAAAAAGTTGGGAAAGTGCTACCTGAAATAGCTGCTAGCCTAAACTCGCCCTCCAGTAAAGACAATAATTAAAATGTTTAAAACAAGTGGGAGTGTGACAAACAAGGGTGGAAGAGGACCCACATTAATCTTTCTTTCACGCACAGAGAACAAGATAGTGGGAGAGAAACTAAATAAAAAATATCCAACTGTTTCCTTATCACACATTTGATTCTATCCACACACCAGCAACTGCTTTCAGAGGCAGAGGAGGGACAATGGTTTTCTGCACTTTTGTCAAAAAATGTAAATGTGTCGAAGTTGATAAATCCTACTTGAGTGTTTAACTGGAACAGGGCTGTTTGGTCAGATAACGCCACAATTAAGCCTTTCTGCAACGAACACACCCGTTGGTACTGGGTCAAACAAAAGGTGAATGTGATGCTGTGGGCATGGTTCTCCTCCAAAAGCCCTCGCTCAGTATGCCTACTTCTTGTGACATGTTATAGAAGTAGAGCAACTAGCTTCCTGTTGGCAAAAAGTGCCATAATTGCTCATCCAGACAGCAGTTGTTTCAAAACCTTTAATATTGAGAAAAATGTAAGATTCTCTCAAAAAATCGTTTTATTCAAAGGGATTTTACGGCATTGAAATTTACCTAATTTGTGAAATTTGGTGTTTGTTTAGTCTTTCATGTCTGTTTTCCTTTTTTTCTTTCAGAGTTTGTTTGAAGGCATCACTACGCTGCCTGATCCGGTGCTTCACCATGTTCCTCCAGCTGCTGATATCGACTGGAACAATTTGCTTTCTGTTGCAGATCTTGATGTGAGTTTTCACAAAATACAAGTGCAAAACACGAGAGTTTGGTGTTTAAGTTGATCTGTATACTGTGGAAAGGAGTTTTAAGACTGAACAAGATCCCCGCGCAGTCCAGAAGCGAATGGAATTTGAATTGTGTATTTTTTTTCCAGATCTTGGTGTTTAGGAAAAAAAAAACAATTATATTTCCAGTGTTTTCCCCGTCGCTTCGTCTCAGTCTCTCCATCCATCTTGGCATTCATTCATTCCTCTGTATTCCATCCATTTGTTCTATTTTGATTCGTTTTGTTTGACCTGAAAAGACGCAGGAACGCTGTGTAAACAACGTTACTCTTTCAAAACGCAGGACCTGGACTCTCTTGTCACCGATCGTCTCTCGGAGCTCGACTCGGACATCAGCAGCGCCATCAGCCAGGACGTCAGCTTGCATGATGCCATGGTGACCAGCGCCGGGGCGTTTGGAGCGACGGAGTCCCGGACGGTCAGCCAGCGGGAAAGAAACCTCCTGCGGCTGGAGTCCACAAACTCCTCGCTCTCTGACTCTTTGCCGGGCATGGCCGTGGGCCTCGCTGCGCTGCCCTTTGCCTCGGTGTGCAACTTAACGGGAAATCTGACATCGCAGAGCGCGCTCGGCAGCTGCTTAGACGAGGCTGTGTTTGAACAAATCAATCAGCTGGGTTTGGGCCTGGAGGCAATAGACAATCAGCTGAACTACCTCGAGTGCTTAGACTCTCGAGCGTTCGAGGACTTGGACTCCGATTCAGGACTCTCCTTGGAAAGCAGCTATGGATGTCCCGTCTCCCCTGGTTAGTAAAAATCTTTTTAGGTTACTAATATATTGCTAATATTTGTACCAACTGTTATTTTATCCTCTCTCTTTCAGGTTCATCTGAGATGTCATCAGCGACCAGCTCGTACTATGAAGAAGAGGGCGGAGCGACCGGCTACAGCAGCGAGGTGGACTCCAAACCCCCTAAAGGCATACTGGACCACCGCGCCATGTGGCCACCTGTTGATCTGAGTGAGAGTGTGTGGCACGACCACAGCTACTCATCTCCCCCTCTCCTCAGCATGCCGCCCCTAAGGCTGCCATGTAAAACCGAGGAGCCAGAGGAGGACGGCAGGTCCCAGCTGGAGGAACAGGAGCTGAGCCGCGACGAACTGCGCGCCCGCGCCATGTGCATCCCCTTCTCCGTCCTGCAGATCGTCAACATGCCCGTGGAGGAGTTCATGGAGGTGCTGGACAGCCACAGCTTCTCCGCCGATCAGGTGACTCTCCTGAGGGACATCCGCAGGCGCGGGAAGAACAAGCTGGCGGCGCAAAACTGCCGCAAGCGTAAGCTGGACGCCATCACGGGGCTCCAGGAGGAAGTGGAGAGGCTGCAGGCCCAGAGAGACCGACTGCTGAGAGAAAAGCGGCTCACGGCCAAGACCATGGGCGCTGTGGCCCACCAGTTCAAGCAGCTGACCCGGGACGTCCTCTCTCGGGTGAGGGACGCGTCGGGGCGGCCCCTGAACCCCGAGAGGTTTACCCTGCAGTGCGGCGCTAACAGGAGGGTCGTAGTTCAGCCCATCAGACAGCCCGCTGTCGCCACATCAGCCGGCAAAAAAACAGACAAGAGAAAGAAGGAGAAGAAGCAGTGAGATTGCTCGCTGAGACTCGAGCTTTAGGGGTTCTTTTTGGATATTGCTGAACTTTACTAAACCTGGCTTTGGGGTTTTACTTTTGCAAAGATTGCATTGGGAGCCTAAATTTTCACAAGCTGCAAAAACAAGAGAGACTCGGAGTATAAATTAATTAAAAAAAAACAAAAAATCTGTACATATGGAAAAAAATGTAGCTTACACACTGGACTTTGTTTGCTTGTTCAAGATGGGCAAAGCAGGGTTTAAGCTTAGCTGCTGGAAATGGCATCAATCTCTCTGTGCCTGTTAAGATATGAACTCGGACACTCTTCGCTAAGTATGGCAGATTCTGGTTAGAGCTCTAAGATGAGGGTTGTTCTGTTTGTTTGCCTTGTACTTTGCCTATTTAGTATAAATAGGAGGGTAAAGATTGTATTTATAAATGGCTTGAGGTTCTTGAACTTGAAGTTCTTATATGCGTCATGAGACTTTTTATATATATATATATATAACTTAAAATGTAACTGATAAGAAAATTAAAATTCCACCAAATGTTTACAGCCAACATTTCAGAGATCAGGGGATAGGTAAGGTTAACCTTTAGAACTGAAATGGAAAAAAAATTAAGTTCATTCTTTTCTACAATCTTTTTGATTACATAAAGCAAACCAATGATTAAAGAGGCCTTAATTTGCTTTTAAGAAAGTGTGATTTTTTTTTTCATTATGTTGGGTGTAAACATGTTTTAAGAGTTTTAAAGGTTACTAGAACAAATAAAACTTGTACATCAGTTGGAGAAGAGCACACGTAGGTTTGACCTTTTCAATTGTAACAATTTAAGTACTGGCATAAAAATACTCAATTTCATCTCTAAAAATCCATATCAATGTTGCTACAAGGTAAAAGAAAGTCTAAAAATGTCAACATCAACTTTTTGTTTTGGTTGCTTTGACACATTTTACATATTACAGAAATTGTTGCTGGGGAATGCACCGATTAACATCCTGTGGAGGACTTTTAGATCTTTATGTGGACCTGCTGATACCAAATGCAGCCAATTCAAATTTCTCTTCAGGAATAGGCGAGACATATTCAAAGTTTGGTGTTTTCCTCCAATGAATGTTCCAACTATTGGCAGAGATGGCGTCAAAAGAATATCCTTAGATTAGCAATTTCCAAAACACGGAACAATGCTTTAGGTTCCACAACAGACTCGAACTCAAAGGGATGCAATAGATCAACCGTGTCTGTACTGTTTAATCTTCTGATTGTCTTCTAAAAGTCTGGCTCTGTCTTCCGCCCTGACTGAGCTGCAGACATGTCTCAAAATTGTATTTAATGCAGTTTATTTTTATAAATACCTGCTTGCTTCACTGTCGGTCATCTGCAGTTTTAGGCACTTGTGCCGTAAATAGTTAACTTTGATTCAGTAACAGCATCCACACCCACAAGTGTTTTTGCCAGTCATCCATCATGGTCTTACCTGTTAATTATTAATGTTGAAATCGTTCTATTAAAAGGTTCTTCGGTCTATATAGTCGCATGAGTGCGGAGGAGAAATGTATCATGTTTGGAGTAGTCTCTGATTTGGAAAATTGTTTTCCGTCAAAAAATTTGGCTTTGTTGTTTTGAAGTGCATAATCTGTTAATTTTAGATTTTACCTAATTTCTACTTTCTATTCTTTGTTCAAACTGGTTTGGAGGATCCAAAAAGGGTGTTTTATTTTTTTCTTATTTCATGATCGGTGAGGTTGTGTCAAGTACTTACAAGGTGTTTTTGCACTTCTTCGCTTTCCACTATATAGTTATTTACCTTGGATCAAACACACAGACCCACTCTGGCAATGTTTGACTCTGCTTGTCTGTCAGGAATCGTACCTGTTCTTTTCTACAAGTAAGAAAATTACCTATAAATAAGTACTGGGCACAACCCCACCTTAATTTATCATTCTGTCAAAGCCACGCAGCAAAAACACGAAATCTTGTCAAGTATTTCCGGTCTAGTTTCTGGTGCATATATCTGAAATGAGGCAAAACTATCTTATCAGTCACTTTCCAGGAAGATACAGGATCTTATTTTAAGTCAACAATATTGATGAAACAGTACTTGTTCCATTGACAGATTATTAAATTTATAACATGGAAAAATGTCTTGTGATAAGTGAAATAATCTGCCAATGGAATTAGAACTTTTTCATCAATATTAAGGAATGACTGCGTTAAAACAAGCTTATATTTCGCTGAAAAGTTACTTTTATGTTAGTTTTGTCTTATTTCAGCTGTACTAAGATATTTGCACTAGAAACTAGAACAAAATGAGTTAAGATTTTATGTTTTTTGCAGTGCAACCAGACCAACTTTCTCCTTGTTCTTTATTATTGGGTGTTGCTGTTGAGATTATCAGAGAACGAAGTGAGATGTTACCATTACTGCATGAAAGTCGTTCTAGAAGAGGCTAAAAAAAAAAAAAAAGTTGGAGTGCATAATGTCATTTGTTTTAAGTTGTGCTGTTTGTATGCTTTTTTTTATAATTTCTTTTTTCTGAAAATCATTTGTTTGACTTCAGAGTGATTGTTGAAAATAAGTTTGTGTGATTAAAAAGAAGGAAAACTTATTGTCTGATTGTTCTTAGCAAATCACAACGACGACATACTTCAGAGCTTTTAAATATATTCCCTCTGCAGCATTTTTTATTTTTTGGCAATAACGGAGAAATACACTGGACAGCTTGCTGGTGGATCAGAGCAAGACCTGAGAAAGTCAGGACAAACGTGACTGCAGTCAAGAGCAATGTACAAAACCTGCACAAAACTAACTTACGGTCCACTTATGTGGCTTTTAAGTCTGACTGATATTGAGCTGTTTTGCAAAGAATAGGCTAAATTTCAAGGGACAAAGCTGGTAAAGTCAGATGTCAAATAACTTTCAGCTGCAACCACAGTAGAAGTTGGTTTAATTAAGGGAGGAAAGTTGAATACAAATGAATGACCCAAATGTTGAAATTTTGTTAAAAGTAAATATAAAAAGGAAATCATGTAGAATTTTGTTCAATCTCAAAATCATTTGCTCTGTCTGCTTTATCCGATTAATTGGAACGTCACAAAATGTTTGTTTTTCTACGTTTAATTTCATTTTTCCCCCACATAGAAGAAACACCTGTTTTAAAAAAAAAAAACTACAAAAGCTGCTGCTGTTAAAACGTTTCTCTTTCTGTTTTCAAACATACGTTAATCACGCAAAAAATAAAAAAAATAAAAAATAAAATGTTAATCCTAGTTCTGCTCAAATCAATAAAAAGTGAAGAACTCAAACAAGGCTAAAATTCTCTCTTAGAAGGCGGAGCCTGAAAGCGAGCGTGTTTCCTTCCGGGTTGCCGTAGAGCACCTAAATGTGGCTTTTCGCGCTATAACTTGAGAGTACATTTAGTTGGCCGCGTGTTTAGGAGATTTCCCCAAGTGGATAACTGGATTTACGGTCGGTATGCATATTTCACTTATCTTCAAAAATAGTTCATCTTTCACAATTTCGATATAACTTTGTAGCTTTACTAAAGAGAACTTACAGAATGCATGCTGATTGTGCATGGTTGCATCTCTAACAATGACTCTTTAAGTGTTATTACCCTGCAAGGTTCGCAGCTCTATTGTTGTATATTCGGCTAGCTAAAGAATAGACATACCTTTTGCCAGGTGCACTGTATTATCTTCCTTTATGTGTTTTTAGCGCATCATTGCTATGATATTTATTGCATAGTATAGAAATGCTTGAACTTTCCACTCGGATATAATGTTAAAGTTTATAAGCTAACGGTAAATGTAAATCGGCGAAACTTGTAGCTAACTTAGGTTAGCACAGCGGCTTACCTTTGTAATGCTATCAAGAGTTGCATGGCTAATGAGCTAACGCCGGATGCTAGCAAGTTTATTTCAATACGGAGAAGGCCTGACAATATCAATATCAATTTGTTCCTCTTTTCAACATCTATAGCTGGCTACCAAAAACCTAGTTGTTTTACATATATTTATATAAACGTATTAATCAAGCCGACTTGATGCTAATAATGTGATGCTAATCCCTCCTCCTTGTTTATAGAGCACAAAATGGGCAAGAAACAAAACACCAAAACTAAGAAGGAAGCGCAGACTCAGGAGGAGCCGGAGGAGTTTGTTGTGGAAAAAGTAATGGACCAGCGCATCGTCAATGGGAAAGTGGAGTTCTACCTGAAGTGGAAAGGATTTACTGAGTGAGTTTCCCTGTGATAATAAATATCCCTTCTCTGGCTGAACTGGAAGTGCTTCCCTGTTACGGGGTTGTGCTGTACATTTGGATGCATGTTTGTGCTGCCATTCTTTACCGTGCATGGATAAAGTTTGCTTTCAGGTTTCTGCATCTGTTCATGGAAGTTTTGAGTTGGGGAGAAAAAAAAAGTTCCTCCCCCTTCCTGTCTTTGTTCATTTAGTGCTGACAACACTTGGGAGCCCGAGGAGAACTTGGACTGCCCCGAGCTGATTTCAGCTTTTCTGGAGTCGCAGAAAAACATCAAAGAGAAGCCTTCGGCTGTGAAGAGGAAGGCTTCCACAGAGGAGGGAGAAACTGATTCTGCAAAGAAAACTGAGGTTGGTTTAAAAAAAAAAAGAGAAAATTCCTTGTTTTGACCAGCTGAGTTTGTGGTCGTTTAATGGTCTACATTTATTTCTGGACTATGTCAAAGACTCATAACTTCATCATTACTATTTTCTTTTAAGTTGTGAGTAGCAAGAAAATGTTCCATTCTCATCTTATGCTGTGGTTTTGCAGACTGAGCAGCCACGTGGCTTTGCCAGAAACCTCAACCCAGAAAAAATAATTGGTGCCACGGATAGCAGTGGGGAGTTGATGTTCTTGATGAAATGGTAAGCTACTAAGGATTCCTATAAATGTCACTGACTGCTTGAAGACATTTTTTTCTTTTTCTTTTTTAGTTTAAATTTTTTTGCTCTCAAGCAAAGATGTTTGTTTTCATGGATGTAAAATGTTAAAAATCCTCTAAAATACAATTGAGCTATTCCGAATCCAGGCTGTTTCCTGCAAGGTGTCCAAAGTATTTTAAGAGCAAGAATTCTGCATGTTTTCATTCTTTCCCTGGTTTATCGCACCTGAATCAAATGATGGTTCACTACCAGACCTCTGTAGAACATTGGCATGCTGAGGAAATGGTTGGAAATATTTAGATGCTCAGAGATGCATCTAAAACTGACACTGGAGCTAGAAACCCCTTCTGGCTAGTTATGATTTTTAAGGGGATCACAGTAGTTTTTAACTGTATGACAAAGAATTGTATCTGTCTCTACATTTATTATTAGTGGAAATTGTCTCCACTGACTAACTTTAATGAGTTTTTTTTTTCTCTCTCCCCATCACTTGCTTTCTCAGGAAAGACTCGGATGAAGCAGATTTAGTCCCAGCCCGTGAGGCCAACACGCGCTGCCCTCAGGTCGTCATAGCTTTTTATGAAGAGCGACTGACATGGCATTCATGTCCAGAGGATGAAGCTCAATGATTCCTCCCTCTAGTTTCTGCTGTTTGATTTTTTTTTTTCTCTCTCTCTCCATGAAGACTCGACTCCTCCTGTTCTGCCTCTGAATTCTAGCTACCTTTAGACTGTTTTGTAGCGTTTCCTACATTTGTACTTTGTTTGGCAGCAGAGCAGAGCTTTTATGGCTGTGTGAAGTAACCGAGCAGCTGATGTGTGCGACCGAGTTCATCCAAATGTCATGTTGCGACAGAGCTACCTTGCATCTCATGCCTGCTCTCAAATGTTTTAAATTTTGACTACTTGAAACATGTTAAGCTGTTAATTGAGCTTGTTTTTTTTTATCCTGCAAGTTCTGAAATTCCATTTTGTTTATGAAGTGTAAATACTATCCCCGGTTCCAATTAAAACGTTTATGTACATATTTATAGCTCTGTTTATTTTTGACCCCCCATCTACATATGCATACATGACAAGAACAAGAAAATAAATTGCAAATTTTTATGCCTTTTTGCAATTTCCTCTAGTTGTGTGACCTTTTCTTACAGGGCAGCCTTGTGGATATTAAATCCAAACCGCCATTAAGAAGCACAAGAGATGAACTTTAGACTTTTGAGCATATTGTTGGGCCTTCTGTGGCAACACCTTGTGTAATGTTGTGCAAACTTTTATAACTTTGCATTAAGGCCAGTTAAAACTCCATCACTTTCAGTCTTTTTTTGGATTCTTGTGGTGTTGAGATCATTTATTACTAAGACTTGGTGCTTTTACTGCTAAAGAAACATATTTAGATAATTTGAAAACGACTTGAGTTCAGGAAGGGGAATTTAAGTGACTTGGAATGTGACATGGTTAAATGTGCAGGGTGCACTGACGTAAGCATTTGACCCACTAAAACGTTTTCATAGCTTTTAACATGACCACCTTGATTTTAAAAACAAACAATTTTACACATTAAGCAATACACAGTAACAAAGAACATTGGGGTAAATGGAACGGAATTGATGAGTTATAGTAGCTCATATAACACCATAATAATCAAGGTATTTGGAATACCTTCTCTAAGAACATTTAGCATGAAATGTTGAAGCAGATCCCTCAAAAAAATGAACACTCAAATAACACATTCTAGATCTGAATGAATGAAATATTCTCATTGAATACTTTGTTCTGTACAAAGTTGAATGTGCTGACAACAAAATCACACAAAATCCATCAATGGAAATCAAATTTATTAACCAATGGAGGCCTGGATTTGGAGCCACACACAAAATTAAAGTGAAATGTTCCCTTTATTTTTTTGAGCAGTATATATATAGCAGCATAAGTGTCACTCCTGTTGGGTAAAAACAGGAAGCTGAGGCTACAATCGTAGCATTTACATGATTGTCAGAATTTGACAAAAGAAAAAGTATTTCTTTGAATACTTTGGGCTTTTTAGCACCAATAGAACACTGTTTAAACGATAGCCTACCTAATTTCTCCTGTCCATTCCTTTATGATCATGGTGTACCCATCTTCTGACAGCGGTTTCCTCCAATCACCTTGCAACATATCACAGAGCTCAAATCATCTAAACTTGTTTCTTTTTTAGTTTACTCAAAAGGACTTCAGAGAGATCTCTTTCCAACAGTGTATCTCTTAAAATATGTCTCAGTCATAGATTCATGTCATGGGTGTGTAACCTGACAAATCTGTAACAATCAAGCTATACCATCTCAAGATGGAGCAAAGTCTGGACATTTCTGACGCTGTTACAATGAAATATTACAGCAGCCCTATGACAAATGGGGTTCTGACTCAGTTTTAGGACAATGCATGTCATAAGTTGTCCAGTGGGTGTATATTTGAAAGTTATACCATTAAAGTAGAATATCATAGTGTGCCATCTTTGGATTTAATGCGAATAAATGTTTGTTTTCAAATATTACATTTCAATTCAATGGCCAAAATCCTGCCAGTGAAATCAAAGTGAGGTCCTTTAGTTAACTCAGTCTAAGATTCTATCTGTTGGCTTAGAAATAAAGAAACTACTGTATGGAAATTGCCAAGCTTATTAGGGTATCAGCTTATTTATGTAAGGTCAAAGCTCACTAGGTAATTGAGAGACAGCAGGCGCAAATCGTGACACCGCACCTCGTACTGGCACTTCCGGTGGCAGGTCTGACACCTGCCACAAGTGCCACTGCGTTCGGCTGACTTCGGCTGACCTCGGCACCTCTTACTGGCACTTCCGCTGACACCTGCCACAAGTGCCACTGCCTTCGGGACTAGCTGCCAGAGTTGCCACTGCGTTCGGCTGACTTCGGCTGACCTCGGCACCTCGTACTGGCACTTCCGGTGGCAGGTCTGACACCTGCCACAAGTGCCACTGCGTTCGGGATTAGCTGCCAGTGCTGCCGCTGCGTTCGGCTGACTTCGGCTGACCTCGGCACCTCTTACTGGCACTTCCGCTGACACCTGCCACAAGTGCCACTGCTTTCGGGACTAGCTGCCAGAGTTGCCACTGTGTTCGGGTGACTTCGGCTGACTTCGGCTGACCTCGGCACCTCTTACTGGCACTTCCGCTGACACCTGCCACAAGTGCCACTGCTTTCGGGACTAGCTGCCAGAGTTGCCACTGTGTTCGGGTGACTTCGGCTGACTTCGGCTGACCTCGGCACCTCTTACTGGCACTTCCGCTGACACCTGCCACAAGTGCCACTGCTTTCGGGTCTAGCTGTCAGTGTTGCCACTGCGTTCGGCTGACTTCGGCTGACTTCGGCACCTTCCAAGGGTTGCCACGACCTCATACTGGCACCTCCCACGCCTCACGGACCCCTCTCGCCTATTTTTGCTCACGAGATTTAGGGCGGCCATCTTATAGCGTTCGACCGCTCCACTCAGCGTTATATGTTTAACAGGCACAATGACGTATTTGAACATTTAATCTTTCATAACACGCTGTTTTGTTACTGGAAACCTTATACATGCAGCCATATTTATAAACAGTTGTATTTTTAAAGTATTTTTAATTGTATTATACATACTTCAGCATATTTAAATATGCTTAGTGGGGAAAACAATAGAATAGAAATATAATATTCTTTGGTGACAGCTTCTGTGTCAGAATTAATATGAATGAATTTATAATTAATGAAAATAATGGTGGATCTGGCACAAAGTATTGCATTTCTTGTTAAGTATTCTGTTCCCTTAAAAAAAGCAAATATGCCCTGGTCTATTTTTTATACAGTCTCAAATTTCAGTTTCCAATAAACAGCCTCAGTGAAAACATGTTGACAGTTGCCATAAGCTGTCACTTGTGCCACGGGCTTCTGGGTAAGGTGCCACTTGTGCCACCTTACCACTGGGTAAGGTGACACAAGTAAGGTGGCCATGGGTGCCACAGGCTGCTAACCTCATTCTCTATCTGTTTCAGACAGAATGTAGCATATGAATAACTTTAGATCAAACAAATAGAAATAAAATATATCTTAATTACAACATAATTCTCATACATATTTAAATATACAGCCGGTGTTCAGACTTAAACAGAGAAAGACAACTCCTGCGCTTTCAGATGGGACCTCTTCTGCAACAGGTGATAATAGCTACCAGTAGGTACCTACCACTACAACTGACACTCGGTTGCCATGGTATGTCAGTGCTGACAAGCTCCTGTCAGTTCCGGATTATAATTATTTTCATACAATGACCTTAATATAATGCTATTGATTATTAAACCGGGTAAGTTCACTAATATTGACTTATTAGTTAACATTTCTGACAGTGGCAACATGAGATATTGACAATTCCAGAGTGACATTATGTTCAGCCTGGTTCCATGACAGTGCACAGGATGTCATAAGTTATAGTGGCTGCCTGGTCTATTATCTAATAGACCAGGCAGCCACTATAACTTTCAGTGTTTTTTGTTAAGATAATGCATTTTTTAAAAAAAGAAACATGTTATCATAATTTTCCAAAAATGCCAGTTAATCATTTTTAAATAGTTATTACTTGTTTTTATTTATTACATTTAATCCCCGCTATTTTTCATTATTTGTCAAGTTTATTACAGATTTGTGTGGCATAAATGAAGGTTGCTTCTCTGTGTTTTTTTCTGGTTCGGTTCATTGTCTTCAAAGTTTTCTTATTCAAAGATGAGAGAATGACTAAAATCTGAGCTAAAAAATGCATTTCAACAGCATTTTCAAGGCAGCAGGAGGATTTTCACTTTCAAGTTAAAACAACTTCAATTTTTTTACACCAATATTGAATATTGATAAGTCAAAACACAAATTATTTACACCTCAAAAAATTTGACAATGTGTGAATCTTAAGCAGCATTAAGAACAAGAATGTTACATATTTTTGGAAATAAAAATTACTTTAGTTTATACTTAAGATGCAAATGATTTTTTCAAAGAAAATTGTGCTGTTTACATATTATTTTATTTGGCAGATATGTTTCAACATTTTTTCAAGTTTATGTCACAAAGTATATGCATAGTAATTGATTTGTCAATATTTATTAGCCATTGTATGTAAATACTTTAAACAGCAATTTGAAGTCTACTGTAAAATTCATGTTTAGTCAACGTGTGAATTTACTACATCAGGATCAAATAACTTATTATTCCTCCATGAGAAATTATGATCATTAAGCTTAAATTTATTTTTCAAACTTTATTAATTTCTACAATATACGTTATACAGAGTCTGATTATTATTACTATTATCCAGTTGCAACATTTGGCTTCCTGTTGCACTATCTCAGCCACTGTTCTGCGATATAAACATGGGCAAGGGTTGAATGTCATTTTGATTAAGTAAAAAGTCCTATTAACTATCAGTGATGTGTGATTAACCAGATGTGTCTTTGAACATAGTGACAGGTTCCACTGTAATAGTGACACTTTATAGTATATTCAATTGGCCATCTTGATTGAATTAAACTCAGTCAAAAATATTCAAAGTGTTAAATGGATAAATATACAATTACCATTGAATTTTTTTTTATAAACACGCATTATAAGTAACACGTTTTCAAAAAACTGTCATTGCCATCCCCCAAAACATCGGAAACAGTTGTGACAGCTCTGAAACATCCTGGACATCTAACAGCAGCTCTAGTGGAGGCGAGACTCAGCTGTTACAAAGGTGCCGAAACCAATGGCATCCCTGATACCTTCTGTGTATTTGATTAATTCAAAGACGGAAGGAGTCGGCTGGATTATTCAGATGAACTTTAGTGAATAAATAGGATGAACGAATCATACATGATATAATAAACGTGTAGGAATTCAGCTAACATAAGTATTTATGCGAAAAAAAAATTATTAAATTCTGTCTTCTTCGTCTGTGTTTAAGTTCTTCTTCTACTAGTAATAAAGCATCATGGGATATGTAGTCCATTTGCCTAAGTCAGTAGCAACACTGAGAGCTAGACCCGAAAACAGTGGCACTAATGGCAGGTGTCACCGGAAGTGCCAGTAAGAGGTGCCGAGGTCAGCCGAAGTCAGCCGAACGCAGTGGCAACTCTGGCAGCTAGTCCCGAAAGCAGTGGCACTTGTGGCAGGTGTCACCGGAAGTGCCAGTAAGAGGTGCCGAGGTCAGCCGAAGTCAGCCGAACGCAGTGGCAACTCTGGCAGCTAGTCCCGAAAGCAGTGGCACTTGTGGCAGGTGTCAGCGGAAGTGCCAGTAAGAGGTGCCGAGGTCAGCCGAAGTCAGCCGAAGTCACCCGAACACAGTGGCAACTCTGGCAGCTAGTCCCGAAAGCAGTGGCACTTGTGGCAGGTGTCAGCGGAAGTGCCAGTAAGAGGTGCCGAGGTCAGCCGAAGTCAGCCGAACGCAGTGGCACTTGTGGCAGGTGTCAGACCTGCCACCGGAAGTGCCAGTACGAGGTGCGGTGTCACGATTTGCGCTCGGCCCTGCTGAGGTAATTTCAGGTCTGGTCTTGCATTAAACAATCAGAATTAGACTTTCAATTACTTTGTGGTAAAGGGGTGGTTTTATTAAAGCTATTATTTATTTGCAATGTATGTGCTGTTATGTGCCTCTGGCTAGTATCACTGTCGACTGGCTTTTCTTAATTATTACTTATTTGACCAGACTGAAAAACAAAGTGAATTTGATTTCATTGTTTTGATGATGGGATCACATTGGAATTGATAATCGATCTTGATTTTTTTATTTATTTTTTTCCCTATTTGATTGGATGACATTTTTTTTAAGTTGAAAAGTATCTTGAGATTATATTTGTTGTAAGTTATCACGATATAAGTAAACCTAATTGCATTTATCATTGACCGGGCTTTTGGAATTTGGGGAAAAAAGGTAATCAAAGAGAATAGTCGTGTGTTTTATTTGTAACTAAAGGTTGTTTGAAATGTTTTTCCTCCTATCAGCTTTGAATAAAGTTTAAGAAATATATTAAAATAAACAGTATTTTTGCGCAGTCTCCAAAAACGAAGGATTAATGGGTATTAAATAGTGCTTAGCAAGCTGGGTTTCTTGGGGTGGGGTCAACGTCCAACCACCAGTTGCCTCCCACCAGCTGGCTGATTACGGGACAAACAGGTACGCTGAGAAATAATCCTCTCATATCGACAGAGGTTTTCACTGCTCTCCCCCATGCTCCCGGCTTGTGGGAAGTAAAAGTGCAGAGAAAAGGAAAGTGGTCTGTTGATACTCTGAAGCAGCGTGTGCTGTCCGGTGCCCAGAAGAAGGTCGCACCGAGCTATTAGTGGTTAATAGCCGAGCTACAGCACAGGCGGGGCAGAGCTTCAAGCTAGAGCCCTGAGCCGGGTCTCGGTTGTTCACAAACACCGGATTAAGTCTCTGAAATTGAAGAGAACAAAGGTAGGAGTTGTTTAGCTTCATAAGGTCTGTGTGATTTCGAATTTTAAACTCTGAAACATTAATATTTAGTTTTATCAACTCTGAATAATCAGCTTATACCGTGAGGCGCTGAGTCTTTAGTTAATTTTAACTGGCAGGTTTGACTCAGGACCCTATTTCTTGAAGCAGTGCAACATTTACAGCTTGCATTAATGTGAGTTTTGGTTATGCTATTCTGCCTAAAATTTAAATTGGATAGTGTAATCAACGGTTCCTTTGTTTTCTTTTCTTTTTTTTGTATTTATCAATAATCAAATCCTTGAAAAAAAACTGATCTGGATGTGTTGCTGTTATAGAAAGTGTTATAATGTACTCCTCACCCCTTTTGTGCTTCAGATTGTATCTGAAGATGTGATCATGTGTCTGAATGATCTTATCATGAGATTGATCAAGCTGCTCTCCTATAGACTTCCAGTGCCATATAACAGCAGGAGAGCTCCTTGATTCTGGAGACTAAGTGTTACTTCCCCAACCCACGCCTTATCTGCCTTCTTTAGCATGAAAGAACAACCCCCTATCCTTAACAATAGACTAATCCAGACCATCTGTGTTGGGCTCCACAGAATCGCTGATATATAACAATCAGGGTTACACACCTATTGTTCAATCAACAGATCCACTGTTAGTCAGAGCAGATTTGACAGACTCCTTGACTCTGTATTTCTGTTCTCACCTTGCAAGGTTTTAATACATTTCTTATTTTTTCTCATCCAGACTCTTACTTAAAGTAATAAATTTTTCCGACGACAGTTGCCAAAATGTTTGACTGTACATATGGTTGAGAAGTTGTTACAAACGTGTATTAATAATTAATTTGGTAAAGCCCTTTGATTCCTCAACCTGCTGCTGTAACATGGTTAAGTTGGGTGTAACGCCATTCCCAGATCAGGTTCTGCCGTTGGAGGAAAAGGGAATGCAACATTAACTGTGCCACCAGCACTTGATCTTGGTTCAATACTACCTACCTCACAAATGAGTTTGCTGTGGTAAAGTAACTTCGGATTTACCTTGCAAAATGAGTACCATTGTTACATGGTACCACTGTCCCATGTAGCAGTGGTACTTGTACAAAATCTGAAACCATGGCTTTAGAGGGGGACAAATGTCTGACAGTGCAACAATAGTCTTTTCTTGCCCTTAGTCAACTTCTGTTTTTTTCTTTCAAATTGGACTTCCTGTTAAGACATTCAGTGTTTTCATAACTATACCACATAAAAGGGGTGGTGGAGTCTTCAAGGCTTTAAATGGGTTGTAATTTTGAATATTGTATTTTTTTTTATTAAACTCAAATGGCATCAAAATAATGCTCCTGGTTTATCTGAGCATCTATTTTGTAACAACATGCTGTTATGTCAGCCAATGACTATAGAAAAGGAATGAGGGTCACATTCTATGAAGCCAACTTGTGACCCCATTTGACCAGACACAGTTATGTGAGACAATCGACTGTCCCAACAAAGAATTGTTTTTCTTTAACGCGAAGAAATTGTGCCATGAACTGACAATTAACTCAACATGAGTACAGTAATGCTGTCCCGCAGGAACTTACTTGATTGGTTTGTGACTTCATGCGGTGGTTTTGCAGCACACATCTACAGATTAGACATGGACTGACAATGTTTGGTTCTTCTGATCAGTTCTGCTTTAGGCATGCCTCAAGTAATGTGTCTAGGAACACATGTTGACAATGTGCAGAGGTCTGTGACTGGCCATGTGATGGGAGCTGTTGTGCAACAAATGGACCCACACACCCAGTCCGTAAGGGGCAGACTACTCTTGGAGGTATTCAAAGAGTTCCTATTAAAGGGATTTAAATAGTCGATCTTGCCTGTTGAAGTATCAATATATTGTAAGTCCAAATTAGTTTATCCTAGGAACTTGAATGTAATGGCTAGGTCAAAATGAGATAAGTGGACTTCTGTTTAAACATCCATTCTCAAACATCCTTCTACCAACGCTAGCTTCACATTTGGATTAGTTTAAACCAAACCCCTCGATTATTTACACAGCAAAAGGAGGTGGGTGGGACGTGAATTACCAGTGAGTTTCGTGTGTGAAACCCTTACTGGATGTTATTACTGGTCTGCTTGGAAGAAAAGTTGGATTTGCAATACTGTATAACATTTTTTTTTTACCTTCTGTACAGAACTTGTACCAGTAATGGACAGTATCCTGGATAGTCTCTCAAAAACTGTAAGTATTCAAATGTACTCTTTAACTCTTCAGAATCAGATTGAACTAAAGTACTGAAAATGGCTCCACATGAAGCCCCTCTATACCGCCCTCTTTTTTTCTCTATTTTTACTTGGTAAGAAGTTTTGATTCTCATTTTCCCGCTGACTTTTTCAGGAATTTGTGAGCGTGTGTGTTCGAGATCCTAGACTCCGCAAAGATGATCGCTGGCACACTCATGTCGACTACGAGATCTGTTTACATGCAAGTCTTTTTGGCCGAATATTGACCTTTGCTTTATTTTTATTTTGACAAGATAAGTGAACAAATATTTTTCCTTCAGACCAACAGCATGTGTTTTCGAAAGAAGACTTCCTATGTGAGGCGGAGTTACAGTGATTTTGTTTGGCTGCGTCACTGTCTGGAGGGGAATGCTCTGACCATGTACGTTTAAGCTCAAGAATCTTGTATAAGCTTGGCGTGGCTAGATGCACGTAAAAATATTTCGTCTTCTGCGCAGAGAATTGCCCAAGTTGCCACCCTGGATTCCCTTCTTTAGTTTGAAGAACAAAGAGCAAGTATCCAAAAGAATGAAGGGCCTGGAGGAGTTTCTAGAAAAGTTAGTAGTTTTATAAAAGTACTGTCTTTTTATGTTGACTGAGATGTTTTAATGCAATTTTCTTTTTTCAGTGTTTTTCAGAATCCCTTATTGTTATCAGATAGTCGGCTCCATCTCTTCCTCCAGTCAGATCTCAGTATCAGAAGGATTGAAAGGTGTGCTCTTGGTAAGACCAGGTATACTGTGGCTGAAGCTATTCAACTGTCCAGAAGTGGCTACAACAGTTCAGAGGACAAGAGTTCTTGTGACTCGGACTGCGAGAGGTGAGATGTTTTTACGGTGGCTTACAAAAGTAATATGCTTTGAACTGTTTTTTACATTCACATCAGTCACAAAGTTCAATGTAGAGTCATCGTTTGGATCTGTGGCGGACGAATGTAAAATATCACACAGTTGTTGAAATTGAATGTGGTTTTATTGAACAATCTGTATTTTCTTCTGTGCAACATTCAGTCTTGAAGATAAATATATTTTAAATGTTAAAGTTGAATCTTGTGATGGTGCTCTGGTTTAAACATCAGCGTCCTCTCTGACTTTTCTACTGTCACTTGGTCTTCATGACGCCTGTTCAGTTTTCTATTGAATCTCTGAGGCCTTTACAGAACAGCCAGATTTATTTTAATTTGCAGGTTTACTATTTCCCCGTAGCTCCTGCAGGCATCTGTTTGCACTGGCTTTTATTTAGCGGGGAGAGAGGAGTTGTGTATACTTGGAAGTTCATTCTTTGTAGTTGTAACATGACTAAATCTAAAGGGTCAAATACATTTTACTAAACTTTGCAGCTAGTGCAATTTAGATGCTAATCTTGCTGTTTTTTTTATTTGTTTTTTGTTTTTTTCATTGTCCAGCTCTGCATCTTCAGGTTTGGGATTGAGCATCGATACTATGGCTCGAGACAGTCCGGTCCCTTTTCATCATTCAAATGAAGGAGGATTCTCTAATTGAGGATTCTCCTTTTCATATACACCACAGTATTAGTTTTAAAACCTGCATTACCTTCCCTCAGATTATAAATCTGTGTAACTGCCTGTTTGCGATAGTCTTTGAAGTCATGGTATGTTTGACCAGAAAAGTTGCTTGGACCATTTTAATTTACCTCATTGTACTCAAAGACCTTTGTCACTTAAACGGTATGTTTGTGAGGAGGAAGTTTGATATACATTATTTATATAACATATAAGTTATGGAGAACTCTTTAAAAATGTCAAATGCATTTTATTATTGCTTCAGTGTTGCGCTGTATTGTAAGCAAGATTTGAATTGTTTTAATATTTCATCATATTTTATGATTGGATACAGGATAAATAAATTGTCTTTGAAAAATTGTTGATTTTTATTTTATTTATTTTACTTAGCAACGTTTAGATTTGCTTTCCACAAGACTCCAGTGATGGTACATGTTTGCATTGTGCCAACAGTCCAGTAGAGGGAGTGTAGACAGCATCTTAAACTGAAACAGTTGGCTGTTCAGAAATGAGGGCCACATGCATTGCAGAATATTAACATCCTCTCACCCTCTGTGTAAGAATATGTCTGCAGTTTTAGGAAAACTTGGTTACCTTATACCTAAATATGGGCTTGGAAGACACACTTAAAAGTATGCGTGCACATATTAAAGTTTGATTTTCAGATTTTCATCTCCGGTTATGTAGCCTTGACCCCAAGACGCGACTTTGATCAGCAGTTCTTGCATTTATTACTTTTACATCCTCCTGTGTGGCTATAAGATAAAAATTTATGTCCAGACCTCTGGGCAGTGGTGAGAAATGGCTCTGTCAAATCTGATTTCTAGCCTAGCAATTACTTGAAGTAACCAAAACTCCACTGAGAAAGTAAAATGCATCTAAAAGGTTCAGTAATACTTGTGTCATTTGTGATGCATTAATGTGTCGAAGGTTTCCTGACATTAATGTTAGTGTGCGGTTGATGCTTCAATAAAATTTAGGACGTCTCGCACATTCACATTTGTCAGCATTTGTCACGTTGACGTATGCCTGTCTAACTTCTGGCTGTTGAAAGGAGATGTTTGTCACAGTTCAAGCATTCTAGATGAGATCGGTCGAATTAGTCAAGACTACTTTTGAACTTCAAACTTTCCCAGGATGCAACAGCACTCGGCACCCTTTTTAAACTGGAGGAACCAATTGCTCATTACAGAAGACAGCAGCTGCCCCCACCAACCAACCACTGGACAGGACATGAGGATGTCCCCCACCCCTCATACCTCCCCACATTAAACCTGGCCCGTCCTGTCTCTGTTCTTCTTTCCTCTGGATCACACCATCTCCCTGTGCGCCCAGGCCATAATGAAGCTGTCAACGACTTCACACGCCAGCCGCTGAGCTGTTTTTCACAACGCAAACACTGTTGCGTGCGTACGCGCAACACTGACAGTTGTGAAAGCACACGAGCGAAAGCCGTGCATGAGTGAACATTTTCTCTCCTCTCCTCATCCTGTTGTCATTCCCCCCCATACCCCCCCCCATCCCCTTCCAGTCCCACTGGTTTGTGTTTGGAGCTCTCAATCTGTTTGCTGTTAAGGCTGACCTTATCAGTGTACACCCCTTGACAAGCATACAGTTATGACACACACGGTTTGGTTCAGAGCGGGTCAATTTTTCTGCAAAAATGAAATGCAGCTGAACGCGTTTGCATCTGGTGTGTGTGTGTGTGTGTGTGTGTGTGTGTGTGTGTGTGTGTGTGTGTGCGCACATCTGCAGTTTTGAAGGAGGGGAGTATGAGAAGGGTGGTGGTGGGGGGGGGGGGGAACCAACCAGCATTTGGATATTGAGTATTCACGGTACATGTCTATTTCAGCTTGGTAATTTATAACTCAATTTCCAGTGTGCATTGATGCGCTTCATACCTCAAAAACACCAAACAAAGCCCAAACCCAATTGTATTTGAAAGCAATTAGGGTGTCCACTGGGTTGTGAACGGTCCACGTTGCGATGGCTCTGGGCCCGTGTGATATTTAATTGTTAATTTTCTATCACATTAGTCAACTTCAGTGCTTTTGGACAGGTGACCAAGAGTCTTTTACGTAACGTAATGCTTTTTAATGGGGGGTGGGGGGGGATACTTTTGTACGTAGGAGGGGAAAGGTGATGTATGCGCAGAGTTAAATGACACGACTGGTATATCATATTTACAGCTGCTTTACGGTCACAATCTTCTTAACGCTTTTCAATATACGTGGGTGACCGTCAATACTGGTTTAAGATTATGAGTGTAAATTATTAGCTCATTTAGTCTCTCACCTGATGCCACCACAGGGGAATGGATTCACCTCCTTGACCGTACAAAAGCCAACAATGGTAAAATCCATACCAGCAATTAGCCTGCGTAGCTCTCACCCTGCCCCTGCGCTCACTTCCACACCCATTTTTCTACTTCTCTCACTTTTCCCCTCTGTTCTCCTCATCATCTCCCTGTAGGCTACAAGTTAATTACCTGTACTCTTTTGTAGTTGGGAGGCTATTTTTTTTTTTTTTTTTTTTGCCTTTTTTCTGCTGATGCTGCACACCCTGACTCCCTGTGCCTCAGATGTTGAACTGTTGAGAAAGTACGTAGGCCACAGTCTAGAGCTTGTAGCTTTCTATGGGCTTTTTTTTTTTTGTATGGCCAAAGAAGCGATCCTCCATAATTTATCATAAACAATCTGAAGGATGAATCTCACACTCTAAAGGGAGTATCGTATTACCCAGCTGTTGTTCAGCTGGGGAAGTCATCATCATATTTAAACTTATACTTAGGTACAATAAAACAAAATTAGGTTTAGTGTCTGGATATTAGAATTTGAGAAAGATTGTAAAAAAAAAAAAAACTACAATGTATTATTATCAATCTAAAATCTATTTTTTCCTCTTTACAATCTTTTCTATTATCAGAAAATTTTTTTTAAAGATCCTTAAACTGACTGCTGCTTTCATACAAAAACATATATTATCTAATATTTTGTAACCTATAATAGTTTGGAAACATTAAATGTATTGCACTTACTAATGATCTAATTCAGCAAGCAACTTGCTGACCAGTGTATGATGACCACAGTATATAGAGATTTCTGTGATGAACTGGCAAAATTAAGAAACACTCAGAATCAGTCAGTCAATAAATCTTCATTCGTAAGAGCAGTACTCACACACACACACACACACACACACACACACACACACACACACACACACACACACACACACACACACACACACACAAGGTGAAAGGTACCTTGTGTCTGTAAAATCAGCACAAAAGAAAGTTTTTAAACCAAAAAAAGGAGCCACTTGTGTGTCTCCTCCCACCTCTGAAATCGAAATCCCATCTTATTTCTTAAAGACCCAGCATTTTGTTTATTTATCGGTGTGACAGAATTTAGTTTTTTCTACTTAAGCATAAGTTTAAATCTGCTGATGACTTCCCCAGCTGAACAACAGCTGGGTAATAAGATGTTCCCTTTAGAGTGTGAGAATTACCGGTACATGTGCTGAACTCAATGTTTGGTTCCCAGAGACACACGATGGAATTAGTGCAAGGAATGTCAGCACTTTTATTGTGGTTCAGAGGTGATGTATTGAAGGTGGCCCATCAAGAGTTCAGTCTTCTCCCTAAGCTCCCAGCGAGCCTCTGTGGAGAGACTGACTGCTTCTTCCATACAAAAAACATATTATCAAACGTTTTGGAATGGCCTTACCCTGAAAACCTAGTACAGTTTGAAAAAAAATAAAATGTATTCCACTTAATACAACAGGAGAACCTTTCAGAGGGCCAACTATTTCTGCAGCAATCCACCAATCAGGCCTCTATAGGAAAGTGACAAGACGAAAGCCACTCCTTAATAAAAGACACATGGCAGCCAGAGTCCAGACTTGAATACTGGTGAACATCTCTGGAGAAATCTGAAAATGGCTGCGTGGATGTCTCCCATCCAACCTGATGGGGCTTGAGAAGTACTGCAAAGAGTGGGCCAAGCTGCCTAGAGATTGGTGAGCAAAGCCTGTGACATCACATTCAAAAAGACTTGACGTTGTAAAAACTGCCAAATGCGTATCAACACAGCACCAAGCAAAGGCTGTGAATACTTGCTTAAATGTGATGTCTTGGTTTTCTATTTTTGGATTGATGTGCAAAACAGAAACTTTTTTTTTTCTCCACATTGTCACAATGGTGAATAGTGTATTTGAGGAAAGAAATGAATTCAATCCAATTTGGAATAAGGCTGGAACATAGCAAAATGTGGAAAAAATGAACTGCTGTAAATACCCTCCAGATGCACTTTATTGCTACCTGACAATGGAGGTCATTTTACCTGTTTGTCTAAAACATATCGTTCAAGGTTTGCTACATTAGCAATGATCAATATTTAAAGCTAAATCTAGTCATAATTTATCCTAAAACTTCCAATAAGATACCAAAATAAGGGAAAAGTAATGTGTTTCTCATATTTTGGACTTTCTAGTGTGCCACCTACCAGACTAAGGTTTTGTTTTGTCAAGTTCTAGAGGGCCTTGGAAAAAAACAAAAACAAACAAACAAACAAAAAAACAGTTTTGCAAGGTAAAGTTCAAATCAAGAGAAAGGCACGCGTGTGTGTGAACTGTGCAGTTATGTGTTGTTCTGGGGTCAAAAGTCAGCACATCTGTTGTCTTTTGGATAATTCCGTCTTAAGTGTAATTGCACAAGCTGTCATTTAAAGTCAATGGGTCTCCCTCCACAAACCCCGCCACCGCATGCCTAAAACATACACATGCCAAGGTTTCGCACTCACTCCGCACATCACAGACCGTTTAACAGCTAAAATATGACCCGTGCACAGATAAATGTCAGCGGGCCATCTATCTGAGAGTGTTAAAAGTCGGCTAATGGAGATGACATATTAGCAGCCCAAATGACTGCCATAAAAAGAAGCGCCCTCCATACCTCGCGGCTGTGCCTGGCCACTGTGACGGCAGTCAGACGCAGCAGCGGTCTGTTCGGAGTGGAGGGTGATCTCATATCTGGATCTTTTGATTCAATAAATTGTGTGGGGTTTGGCTGCGAGGCCCTGTGACTGGGAGATGGATGTGACATATTTACTTGAGGGCTCCCACTTTCACGTTGTATTACACATTTTCCATATAAAACTCTCGGCGTAATCCCAGTAACCTCTCACTTTTGACTCTTCACCCAGAAATTACTAGCCGGGCTGGCTTTACTGTTGCCGACTGAGTCGGTGGCAAGACTTGCTTTAAAATCAATATCCCCCTCTTCAACCTCGACTCGAAGATCCTCCACAGGTACGCGATTGCCCTCTGATACTTCACCCCCCCTCCCTCCACCGCCCCTTCCATCTCTTTATTAATTACCCCTCTCCAGCCATGCGTGTCTTTCTCTCTCTGAGTGAATGGAGCAGTTGTAATTGCTTCTCTCTGGAGCAGTTAGAAGCGACACAAAGGAACTGTATAGAAAACCACATTTGCATTCGAGATGAGCCGAGATGGAGAGAAGGGGAGGGCGTGCTGCCCTCCTGGCCCACACCAAACGGCTCCTCTTACGCTCTACCTTTCCCCCCCCTTTTTCCCCTCTCCATCCCTTGCTCCTCTCATCTATTGTCTCCCTCCCTTCCCTTCCATCTTATCAACTCCCACCACCACCTCCCCCGGCCTCCTCCCTTGCGCAGCATGCCTCCCCTTGCATTGTCTTTCCAGAGAGTTCCAAGGTCAACGGGAGCTTGCTCATCAGAGCAGGGTTTTGTCGGGCTCAGTGTTGGTACGGGCGAGCTAATTTCTGTAAAAGTGTGTGTGCATGATTCTCCTCGTGTGTACATGTGTTTGTCTATATCTCGAGGCCTGCAGGAGTGTGCCTCTGCGTGAAAAAAAAAAAAAAAACAGAAAGAAAGAAAGAAGGAAAATTGTGTGGCTGTGGCTGTTAAAGAAGACATAGGGGCAAGGGTGGCTGTAATTAATAACTCAAAACCTCAGAATTGCACTTTTTTACAACCGCCAATATCTCACAACCTCTCAGCCCTCCGACATAACTCTCACTCACTACCGTGGAGAACATATACACACACACACACACACACACACACACACACGCACACACAAGACGTAAACAAACACACAACTCCGGAGGGCTCTTCTTTTCCAGCTTGATAAGCATTTCTTGTTTGTTTCAGCGTTTTGATCAATACAGCTAAAAACGCCAAAGCTAGCATAATTAGGCCTGAGATGGCTCCCGCCGTGACTGAACGGCCTCCACCTGGGGAGGCGCTCACCATTATCATCATCGCCCCGTGGATCCGCGCGTGCATGTGCGCTCATTCCCCACGCTCAGTGTGATCTAATAGAATTGACAAAGTGCGCATCAGGACGTAGATTAAAGTAGAACTCTGAGCCATAGGTTAATTTTAGCAGGTGATGGAGTTCCCCCATCCGCGGCGCTCTCCCTCACCTCCATCTTCGTTCACCATAATCATTTGGAACAACTTTAACGATGCATCTCTGCCAGTGTGAGGCTCATTTCAATATGTTGTAGGCCACCTCAATCATTTTTTATTGGTTTATTTACTCAGAACGATACATGGATGGGGGCCAGAGTGATCATAAATTGCCCACAATTGCCATTATGCACACAGAAGTGGCTCTCCTTTTGTGCTACGATCCAGGGTTAAGATCTTTGTAAAATCCATCTTAGACAGTAAAGAAAGCTTTTAGGTACTTGGTGAAGGCTCACTCTAAGACTGATGTTCCATTTTTGATCTTCATCCCCGCAATAAATCTATCGGGGGTAACGATGTCCATTTCATAGGTTATTCTTTTTTTTCTTTTTTTTGTTTTTCCCTTGTTGCTTATCCACATTAAACCAAGATGTAATGAATTAGCGCAAGGTTCCATGTGACATTCCAGTTATTATGTATACTTTATCTCCCTGTTAAAGGATTTGTAATCCTTGAACTTTTTCATATTTTGCTATATTGAAACTTTCAGGGTTTTTTTTTTTTTTGTGGAATTGTAGGAGACAGATTAGCACAAAGTAACTCATAATTACCTTAAGAAAACGTGTAGCTAACAACCTGTGTGCAATTTAACCTCAATATAAATACGAAACTTCTGAGTAGATCTATGAAGTTTTGTGAAAGAGCATTAGTGAACAATCATCGAGACAGAAAAATGAAGCAGACAGGTCAGAGGATGAAGTTGTGAAGCTGAAAGCAAGTTTGGGTTATAAAATATAAAACAATATCGCAGACTCTTCACTGAACACTGTTCCCTCTATCATACAGACTGAAAGAGTGTTTGCAGTACAACAACAAACCTCCCAAGACATGGATGCCCACCTAAACATATAGGCCTGGCAGAGATCAGGTAGGAGAATCTGTTGTCAGGGCAACTACTACTTGAGCACTCAACAAATTTGGTCCCTGTGGAAAGAACAAAAATGGCGTCATTATGAAGAGAAAACTATATAATAATAACATTCAGTTTAAAGTTTAAAAGTGCTCCTATCATAAAACCCAAACTGAGTTTTTTTTTTAGCCTGTATGCAATATGACATGTATAACAGGAAAACAACACCATCCATCACCCTGAACACACCACCCCTACAGTTAAACATAGAGGCAACGGTATCATGCTGTGGAAGGGATTTTATTCAGCATAGATTGTCAGAATTGACGGAAAAATGGATGAAAAATAAAACGCTTAGAGGTGGCAAAGGAGTTAAGTCTGATGCAGAGGTTCACCATCCAGCAGCGGACATACAGACCCATTCAATAATATAGAACATTATTGAAAAACCAATTTATTTAGGAACTTTATCACTAAATAAAACACATTATGTACATTAATTACACACAGATGGATGTTTTGAATCCATTAACTGCCATGATTTTGTGCCAACACTTAATGAAAACACAACATATAAAATCAGAATATTACATCAGACCAATAAAAGAACAATTTTTAAAAAACAGAAATGTGGGTTTAATGAAAAGTATGTTTAATACCTGCTTCACAGCGTTATTTTCAAAAGGTACTGTTAATCTGCCTAATGCGACTCATCAGGATGCAGCTCCTAATTTAGTGATATTACAACAGACCAATAAAAGAACAATTTTTAAAAACATAAATGTGGGTTTAATGAAAAGCATGTTTATTGAAAATAATGTTTAATAGCTGCTTAGCTGATGTTATTTTCAAAAGGTACTTTTATTCTGACAAACGAGACTCATCGGGATGTAGCTTGTAATTTAATGAATATGTCTCTACAGCTAGAGTCTGTTCAAGGCACATCAGAATGGCCCAGTCAAAGTCCAGACCAAGATCCTATCGAGTCTCTGTGCTGCAAGGCTCGACAGATACGATGTGTCCAGATTTTCCAGAGAACGAATGGGCAGCATTATCTGAAAAACAGGTACACACTCGCCCCGAAAAACTTGTAACTATAATTGCAGAGAATGCTGGTTCCCTAAAGTATTGACTTGGGCAAAGGGTGCTTGGTGTGGGGGCCTCAACACAAATGCATACTCTATTTGCATTTGTAGAATTTTCTAATTTTTATCAGGAAATCACATGAAATTCTGATAGGGCGCACCGTCTACATGAAAACATGTGACAAAGTCAAAGTGGTATGAATATTTTCTTGAGGCGCTACATTTCTTTCAGTCTTTCGGTTTGTAAAACTGATGAAAGAATGATGGGACGGACGACAGAAGCGGGGCTACAGTTTTAGTCTGGCCTCTCCCTCTCCCTTTAAAGACCAAACACAGAAAGGAGACGTCTCAATTCTGATCACAGCCAACAAAGAGCTTAACATGATATGTGGCTGAGAGGGGATGTGCGTTAGGAGGAGTGTACAGGTGTCCGTGGGGGGGGAAAGAGAGAGAGAGAGAGAGAGAGAGAGAGATATCCAAACCAATGCTGTTGGAGTGGAGGGAGGGGAAGAGGGGCTCCACACTGTGCAAGTGTCCACAAGCAGTTTGTGTGTCCGTGTGTGTGTGCACGAAGCAGTGTGGGAGGAGGATTTAGACCCATCATAAAGGAATTCTCCCCCCTCCCCTCCCTCCAGCCCGTAGCTCATCCCGACACTTTTATGCCTTTTTATTTTCAGGCCCATTGCAGCCAAGCCCGGAGATGTGATTTATACTGGCTGGCAGCATGGGCACTGCAGCAAGAAAGACAGATGGAAGGAGGGAGGAGAGGAGGAGGAGGAGGTAGCGGTGGTGGTGGTGGTGGTGGTGGGGAAGGGAGTGGAAGAGAAGAGGGTTATAGGGAGCTGCTGAGGGAAAGAGGGGATGGAGGGGGTGTATCGGTGTGTGCGTGAGGGGTGGTTTGTTATTAAAAAAGAGATATGAGGAGGATAGGGAAAAGAAAAAGAAGACAGAGAGGGGGGGAAAGAGGAGCAGAAAGTAGGAAAAGACGAGGGGAAGCTCTCCTCACATCTCCCTCACCTCCTGTCACATCCTAACCTCTACATTTCTCTCCCTCTAATGAGTTATTGGCCCTGTCGGACTCAGGAAGAGAAGCCCCATCTCTCCACCACACTGGCGCCCTGACAGCGATAATCCCCTCCATTCCCCCTCTATCCTATTCTTCAACTACCTGCCCCCCACCCCGCACACACACACACACATGCACACACACACACACACACTCTACCCCAGGAACCAGGACACACCTCCTCCCCCCACTTCCCTCGTTTCTGCTTAAGGTGTGTGAAATATTCATGACACTCCTATTGATTGGGATGGGAAATATTGGGAGGAGGCAAAAAAAAAAAAAAGTGGGGTAGAGGGTTCGGGGGGGATCATTTGACAGGCTCAGGTCTGAGGCATCGAACGAGACAAGGAGGCCGCCGCCCACAAAGAGACAGCTCACTTACAGGGAACATGGGCCGAGTCGAGACGGGGAGGAGGACGAGAGACAGGTAGACAGAGGTGGCAGGGTTGTGAAATGGGGGCAGGAGAGAGCCGAGGAGGTGGGGTTGGGGTTCCTTGATGCCACATACAGGTGAATGGTTCGCGTGTAGGGGTTTGTGTGGCTGTGTGTGTGTGTGTGTGTGTGTGTGTGTGTGTGTGTGTGTGTGTGTGTGTGTGTGTGAGTGAGTGAGACACCTGCCTCCCTGGCTGTGTGGCAGTTGTACAGTCTGTACGCTGTAACATCTCTCTCTGTCACCCAGCCGCCTGAGAGGAGATGAGCTGCCATGCCGACTGTCGTTCATCCATCACAAAAGACAGCACACACACACATACACGCACACACACACACACACACACACACGCACTTTCACAGGTTCACGCAAACACACAGTCGCAATCTTTCTGGAAAACAGAGCCACTTATTTTGCCCCCATCTACATTTCCACTTAGGCAAAACATCTTTGTGGTCTCTGCAGATACATTTTTCTCTCTTAATGACTCATTTGCCTCGATTCATGCCCTTAATAGGCAAAAGAGGCTTTTAGCAGGGGCGCTGTCACAAATTAAACCAAGCCACTCTGGGGCACAATATCTGAATACAAAAAGAAAAGGCCAGCCCAAAATGACCATTTTATAGTTTAAGCTAGAAGTTTACATCCAACATACAAAAAAATACATGACTTTTTCTTTCTAAGTTAAATCAAACTTAACTTTTCCTGTTTTAGACAGAATTACCAGAATGATTTTTAGATACCAGAACAATGGGAGAATTTTAACTTTTTCTTTATTTTTAAGTTCAAAAGTTCACATCTATTCCCTACCATCTTATGTCGGGTCATGCACTTTCATCATTGTTCAACGAGCTCCTGACAGCAGTTTGCTGCAATTTTGACCAATTTCTCCACGCAAAACTGCATCGACTTTGTCTGATTTGTTGTTCACTTTACACACAGCTTTTCAGATCTGCCTACAAATTTTCTCCACGCCACGGCTTTGTGATGTCCTCAGCAACATTTCTTGTCATTTCAACAATGTAGACCAATGTAGAAGACCCACTTGTGTTTTAAGGTATAACTTCCAGGCAGATGTCTTGAGATGCCGCTTTAACATTTCAGCAAAAGTTTCTTTCTTTGTGATGCCATCTGCCCCAGCCCCTTCGCCCGTAAAACATCTAATCAACACGATAAATCACATCTAGTCCGTTTCGAATTTGCCCCAAACTATATGTCAGAACTGTCCAACTTGAGGCATCCTGCATGAAATCAGAATAAAACCAAAATGTTATCTGAAGCACTTTTCCACATTGCCGTAATCTGCTCCCTCAACGAGGGTCAGTTGTAACATCAGTGGAGGTTAATTATAACAATAATAAAAAGCGCTCATTTTCTAATTAAATGCTAATTACTTTTGTCATCAACTTTAATGGGGTCATTTGTAATGTCTCAACAACAAAAGCAGGCGTGCTGCATGCCTCCGTGAGCTTTGGAAAAACAGAGCTCACGTGACAGCCGTGTTTGTGTGTATTTAGCCACAGCGCAAATAAAAACAGCATGACTCAAATTAGAATTGCGGGTAACTGGTGTATCCCTTAGACGCGGTGGCAGGGGAAATGGCGATTCATCTAAATGGGCTCTCTGCACAAACACGGCAGCCTATAGCAAACATTTACGGGAGAGTTTCTTAATTAAGAAATATCCCTGCCTTCTAGAGCAGCTTCCTAAATTTGCTTTAAAGAGCGACTGATTTACTAAAAAAATAAATAAATAAATCCTTTATTAAAAAGAAAAAAAAACGGATTAACTATATTCTGCTTATTTAGGGTTCCTGAGAGATAAACTTTCGCAACAGCCTGGAGTGCTTCACAGCCTTTAACAGGTTTCGCTCCAGGACAACCTCTCTTTACCTCCCTCTGTTCCCCCTGTCAGGTGTAGGTTTCCAGCACCCATGTGCATCTTGAAGAAAAGCACCGCCATGCGTCATTCCTTTACCCCCTCTGAAGACCCCCCACCCACCACCACCGTTGAGCTGGAGGAGACAGCTTGGGAGGGAAGGAAGGAAGGAAGGAGACCCAAAGATCCAGCTTTCAGCACGGCTCACTTTGTGCTGCCTGAAATCTACAAACAACTTTTACACGAGAAAATAAATACTGGCAAATAAACCTGTCGGTACTTCCCTGTGCTGCCTCAATTTATAAATGGTATATTACCATAGCCCATAGCATTGAAAAATATCATTGATAATATCCGAGCTGCACAGAGGTTACGGTGCATGTCTTGAAACTGAACTACATTAACGTCGACAACTAACAACCCGAAATTATGAGCAAAACATAAAGAGCTAATAAAGGTTTGGAGATGGCGTCTCTTTTTAACTCGCCCAAGCTATCATGAGCTTCCTCAAATAAATTGGCTTTCCAAATAACATTAAGTTAATCAATTAATGATCTTTTCAGCTGCGTTTTTTCAGCTTTCACTTCTTTAATACCTGTGTGTCTTCTGTGCAGTAGCCATTGCAGCCATAGCATGTAATATAATTTGGTGAACAAATCAGTCTAAGTTTTTATGCTACTCTTCACGCTTCCTTTAAAAAATGAGACATTCCAGGTGTAAAACACCGTCTTCCTCCTTCATGCATTAGCTTGGCACTTTGTTTCTTTGTGGATGTCTTTAACAGTTTATTTTGTTCCTATGGTGACAGTAGGAATCTTCTTTCCACCTCCTGTTACTGTCAAGTCATGGAAACTCAGGACTTGTTTGTGTGCCTACCTTTTTTGTTTGCTCTTGTAAATGGACTGCTGACGGTTTTTCCTGTTTTCCCCCCTGGCTTTAATTTTTGGAACTTTTCTTACCTGTTTTTCTTATATCTCCATCCGTTTCCTTGACAGTTCACATCAGCAACAGGACACTCAGTGAATTTATTTATTTATTTTTTATTTATGACTTTTTATTTGTTTGTGGTAAAACCCATATAAAGTCAGTATATTTCATCCCATAACTTGTTCAGACATTTACTGTTCAGATGTGTTTCTCTCCTAGATTACTAAACAGATATAGCTTAAGTAGGTAGAAAGCAAACACCAGGTTCTGCCACTTTTTCTTCCTGATAAATTGAGATTTCCTTTCCACCATCACCACATGCATTCTCAGTATGAGCAATCACTGTGAAATTAATGACTTAATGCAGTCAAATGTGGTCTGTTCCAAAATACGTGTTCACAAAGAGATGTTGCTTAAAGTCGGGGTATTGACTGGGCTTCCTCAGAAAGAAAAACATTTTATAACTTGGATTGAATTTGACCATATGCAACTGATTTCAAAAGAGTTTATATAAGGGAAAATAATTGACTTTAGATCTGTGTATATAGACTGGATCTGTTTGTTTCTTTTCTTGAGATGACACTTGTTGCAAATTGGTGCTATATAACGAAACTGAATAGAGTCAGAATTGAAATTATAAAGTATTTACAAGCTTCTTTTGAGTGGTAATAAAAATAATGATGAAGTGCAACATTTTTAATGAAAAGGAATATATACCACTTGATTGGATGGTAGATGCCATTTCCCGTCAAGAACATGGATGCACGAAATAGAAAATTTAAAGTTTGCTTTCATGAACTTCGGGCAAAACTTCAGCAATTTAATTAACAAACATCACCAACTTTTGTATTTGCTTGAATTAGCTGCAGAAGACACAAGCCTTCAAATCAGGGACTTGAAATCTTATTCTCTGCACCACGAAAACTGGCAGCCTCCTAAGGTTAAATGCACTTGTTAAACTTAACTTGTTAAAATACAGATTTTACACAGAACATACATTTCTGAGTTGGAGAAAAAATCCTACTACTTGCGCTTGTAGACTTTGGTTTATTCTGATTTGATTTTAACCTCATCGGGTTTTTAAAAAAAAAACTGGCCAGAATTGGGAATTGGTATCAGCAAAAGTCAATAAAACCTAGAGATACATCTTCATCGATGCAACTCTAATTTTAATCATAAACATGCCCTTAAACTGCATAATCATCTTTTGTTTACAACCCATTACATGCATTGAGTTTTATTCTGTCAAGACTAAATTGGCCCAGATTTGGAATATTTGTGCTTGTCTAACAGCCCTCCGCTCCCATCGTGCGCCGGCGTTTGTTTGAACGAACAAACACGTGCTGCGTTGTTTCTCCAGCCACTCATCGTCGTAGTTCCTAAAAGCCCTTACACTGCCACGATGAATTTGATAAATCCCCTTATCGCCCCGGGAGACAATTAAAGCGCATGTGACAGGGGTCCCTATCTCCGCTCTCCTCCTGTAGCGCTTCATTTAGAAGCCATTTGTCTCCGCTATGGATTTCCTATTTTTAATGGCGTGCGTATGCAGGCATCGGGGCCGTGCTGAATAATAGATGTCTTTCGCTTCCTATCGCTCCCTTTCATCCCCTCAACCTCCCCGTCTCTCCTTCTCCTCGTTCGTTTCTTCGTAGCAAGGGGCCCCGGGGGAAAGAGTCGGTGCCACTCTGGCAACCCAAGTTTGCGTTGCCTCTCGTGCTCTCCGGAATCTGGCAGGAGGCTATTTAATAACGCAGACAGGGTTTTCGGTGTACGCCAGCAGCAGACAGTAAACTGATATCAACGGGCACACGTTAACCCTCAGCAGCCGCCCCTTCCCCCCCTCCTCCCCGGTAGGAGACGTTTATCACAGAGAGCTGGGCCGCGGCGCGCTGAGGTGATATATCGCCCTGGCCGAGCGCGAATGAATAGACTAGTAATTATCCCGTTAAAAGGGTGGCCAGACAAAGAGGGAGCCTCGCTATAATTTAAATTGTTTTGTTTCCCCCTGCAGTCGAAGCCCGGCTCCCTGACTGACACGGCGGAATGGAAAAAGTGAGCCTATTTATAGCCTGAGACGCACAGCTAATTGTAGAATTTAATAAGGTTTCTGGAAGAGTGGATTGTGTAAAAGCCCAAAGGCTTGCGCCTTCGTGCTGCTCTGCCCTCCTATCTCCTTCACATCTTCTTTCAGCACTCCAGCTTTGCTCTCATATTTCTCCACCTTGTCCTGTCCTCCCATCTTACCTTCTTTTGTTCCACCTTCTCTTCTTCTTCTTCTTCTCCTTTTTTTTGTATCCTCCTGACCTCCACGTCAATTGTTCTCTCCCTCCCTCCCCCGGTTAGCTTCTATCACGTGAAATCTACCTTAGACTAATACTCCTCTCAGTCTGACTGCGTGCCGCTGATTGTGTGATTCTCGACATGTCACAGTGGTTTAAGGTGTGCAAGAACCGTTGTGTGTGTGTGTGCGTGTGTGTGTGTGTGTGTGTGCGTGTGTGTGTGTGTGTGTGTGTGTGTGTACGTGCGTGATTACAACCTACGATACGTCCAAGTTGCATGTGCGCGTGTGTGTGTGTGTGTGTGCGCGTGTGTTCACGTCTGGTCTCGTCTGGTGAGTGTAAGACAGGGGTAATTGAGCTCAGAGGGTTTTCTGTCTTTGGTGGCAGAGGGGAAATTGGAATCTTCAGAATCCATTAGAGAGGCCCTCTCACAGTAGGTGTGTACGTGTTTTGTGTGTCTGTTGCGTCTTTGTGTATGCCGCACGTCGGCGCGTTTAGTGACAAAGAGACGCGGATGAAAAGCGGCAAGCATCTTGAGGGATAACAGAAGAAGTGGAACAATGCCGGTTGACGGAAAAAATATATATGAAATTCAAAGTCGCAAATTATCTGGAAATGTCTTGCTTCCTTGCCCCTATATTGTGTGTGTGTGTGTGCGTGTGTGCGTGCGTGTGTGTTGAGTCCCAAGTGTGCATGCACAGGGTCTCTGCTTCTAACTGACTGAGTATCTTTATACACTGCAGGAGAAATGGGGAGGCGGGGGGTGGGGGGGTAAAGAAAGAAAAGGAAAGTAGGTGCAGAAAGAGAGAGGGGCAGGGGGGAACAGCAGGTAGCCAACAGCAGATGGTCTCTCGCTTCCTCCCTACAGAGCTATCACTCTCCTTCTCCTTCTCTCTGCTCTTCTGGCTTGTGCCGTTTCCTGCATCACATGTCGTATAATGTATCATTTCACCTCGGCGTCCTTGGTCACGCACAGTATTTACTGTCTTGCGCTTACCACATTGCTAAACAGCCTTCTGTCGCTAAGGTTTATGGTTAATTGGTACAGGAATGGTGTCCTAGGATAATAAACAAAAGCCTGCATTTTTACTCAATATAGTATCCGATTAAAATAAATAAAGAGAATTTTGCCTACAGAACCTGCTCTTACTTTTCCTCCGGCACCATGGATCGTTGGTGTACCGGAAAAAAAAGTTCTAGTAGGTCAAGTGCTCTGATGACTGTAATGCTGTAATGATTTCACTGCTGTGTATTTTTATTTTTTTTTAAGTATGGAGCTCCATTTAAAATAAGAATTTTATTGGGGTTTTGTACCTGTAATGAAACTGTGTTCTCATTACGTTGAACAAGCTATTTAAATGCAAAGAGTCCCTGCTTGGTTGTGCTGCGCTGTCACGCAGTTATTGTACAGTAGTTCTCACACGGTGGGGCAGGCAGGACTCATTTTTACTCTTTCATTGCTGCGACTCTGGCATTTCATTTGCACTGATCGGACCTAACATTACGATCACTCATCGATAGTGCATTTGTTTGCCTTTTGCAGCTAAAAGAAAATTCCCTGACTCATCAAGATGTGGATTCCACATCAGGTTTTGGATTCCACTCCAGCAGAACCACATGTTCTCAAATTAAGAGAAGCTTCCCCTTTAGTTGGCAAACAGTTGGATGCGTGAAGTTGTCAAAAATAAATAAATTAATTAATTAATTAATAAATCTTGGTATGCTGAAGCATTGAGAGTTCCTTTCAGTGGAATTAAGAGACTAAGTCTAAATCCTTGACAAACAGTTTCACAACATAAACCCAGTTGGAAGAAATTTTATGACTACAGTTTCACTGAGTTCCTCAAAGTGACCCATTCTTTCACAAATATTTATAGCAGAAGTGTGCATGTAGCATTGAAAGTGACTGAAACGACTTACTTCGATGATACGAATTGGTGAGTAACTACTTTTGGCAATTAAGTCTCGCAGCTATCCTTTGACTTATGGAGGTCAACACACATTTTACCTTACTTTAAGTGGCATGTTCTCTTCTATTTACAAATTTAAAACTGTGGGCCATTGAAATGACCCTTTGTGTCATATTTTATTTATACCACAGGAATAATTAATTAGTAATTCCTAACAGGAAGTTAGGAATTACTGATGAAAAGTTCCTAGACACTGATTAATTAAAAAAGAAACTGTAAATTTGTGGTATTTGCAGGGTTACGGACCACAATAATTGAAGGCTATGAATATTCGACATCTCCTCTAAAATCATGTTTATCTCCCTGTTCAAACAGTTCAGACACAAAATACTCCTTAAATGCACAGCGGAAACCGTCTTAGCACTACCGCAGAAGCTAACATAAGTCTTTCTTACCTCCGCTCTTGAGTGTACAACCAGGAAGCACCAAGGGAAATAAATGGCGCGCCTGGATTGGCTGCTTTTCCAATTGCCAGTCAGTGGTGTGTCAGGTAGCTTTGCGCTGAAGTATTTCAGCCTAGCAATCTGAATTGTCTTTGAAATATTCAAGATACGCTCTGGAGAAAAATCTGCAGAATTACATTCCAAAAAAAAAAAAAAAAATTCAGCAAATATGTGAATCCGTAAATACGGAACTGGGAGAAGTTGGAGGGCCTCTGTATAAATAACAAAAGCGTCCAATCGGATATAGTTAGCGATGCTGATAAGTGAGGCACCAGTGATATTTTTTGCCCTTTTGCCTCACAGGAAGTATCTGGTTAAGTTGGGTTACATTAGGTTCCATCCCTGTACTTGAGCTTTTTACAACGGTCGTCTTTATGGAATGCTTTCCACAAATCTCTGCCATTTTTGTATCATTCTAATAAAATCGTCATTATTGTTTGTTTGTTTTTTCAATGTCAGTAAACCGTCTTTAGATCCGGTCCTTTAAACAACATCAGACATTGTTTTATGAAAATATTGTCTATGAAGCAGATTTTTATGTTTTCTTTTTCAGTAAATTGAACAAATGACACGACTGCATTGGCACTTATTCACATCGATCACCGTGTGTTTGATTTTTACAGGATTTCCAAAGCAAACTGATGAAAAGTGAACAACATGTAAAGCGCTACTTTCTTGTCAATTAAAGTGATAAGTGTGGTGTTTTCTTTCAGAGCACGCCGTGTTGTTGTTGAGGGAAGCCGCCTCGGATCGATACAGTCACACTGTTAGCACTTTGGTCGTGCCTTTCCTTAATGGGGGGTGTGTAGTGTGCATCTGTGCGTCTGTGTGTTGTTAGGTCCGTCATGTCCGTAAAGTCATGCTCATGCTGATAAGGGCGCTTGGGCTGATATGAAAGTGCGTTGCGCAGCAGGGATGTGTGCACTGCTCTGTACTTGGGTGTGTGTATGAATTCATGCAGTTGGTGTGTGCGCGAGGTAATGATTAGCCTTCTCTTAATGGGAAAATAACGTCAGAGCCACTGGGACGTTTAATCCATCTGAGCTGATTCTGTTTCCATCACAGCTATTGATCAACTCCAGTGACAAATCAACAGGGGGGGTTACTAGTGTGTGTTTCTGTATGTGTGCAGAGAGCATCTTACACAGCGTTTTACTATGTCACAACTTGAACTCCTAATGCAACAGTAGACTCTGGTATTGTACTTTCCTGGTTTTTTTTGTTCCCCTTTTTGTTCTCTCCTTTATTTGTTTTTTTTTGTGTCCTTGTTTTGTCTGGTCTTTGGAGCCAACCTTCTACCATCCTTCCATTCTGCACCCTCCTCCCTATCCTCTATCTCTCAAGTCTTTAAGTGGTATTGGCTTTAAAGGGGCAGCAAATCAGTTGCTGATTAATACGGAATTTTGGTGGCCATTTGTCTGCACCGCTGCCCCTGTCTGTGTCAAACCGCCCCCCTGCCCCACTCCTTTCTCTGCTTCTCTTGCTCTACCCCTCCTCTTGTTCTCCTCCCAAGGCGGTGATGAATGACCAGCCGATTGCCCAGGGATTAGAGTCGTCACGGTTACCTGTGCCTTGACAAAGTGGTCCTGATTGGTGACCAAGGAACTCCATGGAGGGGGGGGTCATATCTCAGAATGGACTAGCATGGGGTTATTGGTGTGTGTTTAGTTTCATTTGAACTTATGTGTGGTCTGTATGTATCAGGAAGGGTTAGGACACGCACTTTATCAGATTTGCTGCTGTGATTGGGTTGCAGGCCTCTGTTGCACTTGTGTGTTTGCGTCTTGAAAGGGGCAAGGGTGAACTCCCGCTCCCTCGGACGTTGATACTGCGCGACAGAGATTGGCGAGGTCCCGACAGCAATGTGACCACGCTGACACCGGAGAACCCGCTAAACAGGTGCTGGTGGACACTGATGAATCGGCGGTCGGAGGAATCGAACACGGGCCTAATCAGTGCATGGATCTCTCTGCAGCAACATTTTTCAGTTTTGTCTTGCCTTATCGGGTGAAGGCCATCAGGAACGTCAGATCCCATTTCTCCCACCCCTCTGTCACTCACACTTGTTAGAGATTAGGTACTTTGCAGAGTTATCAGAGGAAGACTTTGAATTCTCAGATAGTCTTCCTTGTACTTACAGGTCCAACTCTGCACGACCAGTACTTTTCTCAAATAAATTGCTGACGTTCAGGGGTGCGCTGATATCATATACAGAGTAAAATCATATTTTCATTCACATTCTCATTTATTAACTGTATTAAAGTACTTTCCAGAAGCCTAGTTCCTTGAGAATGAAAGGGAAATGGTAAATGGTGTGCATTTGTATAGCACTTTATCAAATCCAAGGACTCCAAAGTGCTTTACACTACAATCAGTCATTCACCCATTCATTCACACATTAGCAGCCGCATGGTGGTAAGCTACACCGTAGCCATTACTGTCCTGGGGCAGACAGAGAGAAGAGAGGCTGTCGTTCGATTGGCTCCACTGGCCCTCTGACCACCACCAACAGACAAGGAGAGTGAAGTGTCTTGCAACATGACAGAGACAGACAGAGTGGGAGATTGAACTGGAAACACCAAGCAGTTACAGGACAAATCTCTAGCCCCTGAGTCTAGAGGGGCTAGAGGAATCTGGTAAAGATGATGAGAGGCATGTTTTATTGGAAATTCATTATTTAGTGCACTAACAGAGTTAGTTAAAATAACTAACTATTGCAAGCTCTCTGTGACTCGATATTTAACACTTTTAATGCAATTATATTGTGAAACTGTCTTTTTGTGAATGGGACAGCATTTAGTTTCTTATAACATCCCTCAAGGTTGGAGCCAACAGATGGTTATTTGACCATTCCTTTTCACATATCATCTCTATATTGTCTAGAGTCCTTGGTCCTCTCTTACGCTGTCCTCTATTTAAGTCACACAATAGAATTGATCTAAATAGCACTTTCCTAGTCATAGCTTAACTTTAAGTTCAGAGAATGGACTCTTATCTCAATATAATGTTAAGAAAGTTGGCAGGAGGGCCTGTGTTAAAGTGACCTGATGTGAAGAAGAAATTCCTAATTTTAAAACGTACTTATAAGCTCCTGTACAGGGTGAACGACCCTGAAGATGACTCAACTCCTTGTGTGGTTTCAGGATTTCCTGAGATAGATGAGAGGGACTTTCTTGGGTTGGGGGATCCTTTGAGGAGGGGGAGAAGATCTCTTCTGTCCCTTCAGGGTACGGGGGGGATGAAGAATGGAGAGATGGAGATGCAAAAAGGATGTATAGTTTGGATGGAAGATGATTATATCAGGGCAGTAAAGGTTAAAGAAGAGCCTTGACTAATTATAGTCATCTATTACAGACACAATTAAAATCCAGCTAATTTACTGCAGCTCGACGCTCACACACCCAGCTGATTTATATTAGAGTTCAATGACACCCAGAGGACAGAATCACTCTCTCTCTTTCACACACACGCACTTGTAGGAATTAAAAATGCATACTTCATTTTTCTTTTATTCTATTAACATTATCCAGATGCTGAATGGCACAAAAGTCCAAAGACCAACTTTAAAAATAAACAGTTTAAAGCAGTCATTCTCACCTGCCCTGGTTTGACTATAGCTCATCGATGTCCCCGCATATTTTTGTGAACATAAACAAAGTTTTGCAGTTTACTTTTTTAATTATGTTCAGTTTGACAGTAAACTATTTTAAGCTGGAAAGTTTGCAAAAGCTACTTCCAATAAGTCTGCTGCATGCAACCAGGAGCAATAACAGCCAAGATTACGTGGTTCAATATTGTCCATGCTAAGAGGGAAGAACTGTTATCTTCTATAGTAAACAACTAACTACATGTAAATTAACGCTGATGTAACCTGAGCTGGTCCTGCTCCATGTCATTGCCTCTGTAATGAAGAGATAATACTAAACGCATTTATAATAATAATAATAATAATAATAAATGGCCTGGGACAGAAACTGTAACTAACTGGTCCCTTGGACCAATCTCATTTTTACCCTCACCGTTTTACTTTAACAGTGAATGGAAACTTAATCTGTTGCACTTTTAGCTTGGGCCATATTGAGATAGGGTCATAGTTTTCATCATGTTAGATCAGAGCCAGAGAAGTAATGCGTTTCCGGAGCCGTAAGTGACTCTTTGGCTCTGTGGCTTACTTAATATCTTAAGGCTGAAACATGCTTCAGTAGTAGAGTGACTGAGTTCAACCTCAGAGACAGAGTGAGGAGTTGGATGGCTGCTCTTCCTCATCAAATGAAGCAGTTTGGGGACCTGATCGAACGAAAATCTTATAACAAGAAAGTTTCATGGATTAGTATTTTTTTTAGCTACAGTAATGTGTGGCACATTATATCATATTTTGATTTACATTGGACAGTCGCATCTTCTGCGCCATGGGTTTCATCCATATTACGATTTCCAGTCTCCGTTCTGCACAGCAGGTCTTCAAACTATGAAAAGCATAATTTTAAATGATTTTTCATTTCACAGCTTTATTTTATATTTTTTTTATAGATCTTAACATAAGAAAAACCTACAGTTGTGTGCCGTAAAAAAAAGTCGAGTAAAGGCAAAAAGAGAGGAGGAGAGAGAGATGGGGGGGGAGAGAAAGTGAGAGAGCAATTTGTCAGCAATATTCTTGATTGTTCAATCGCTTGTCAAGGTGTTAGGTTGCTGCAGCAACGTGGCTCCACCTCCATTTGGGATGGGCCATGACCGCCTTCATCTGTTCCGCCCCTTTAATTTATCAATTGAGCCAAAACTCTGGACAGGAGACCCTCCCACTCTAGCTGAGTCCACCAATGGGAAGCTCTCTCTCTCTCTTATGCTTTCCCCTCCACCTCTCTCTCTCTCTGTTAGCAGCCCTCAGGTGATGCAGCACTTTAAGGGTTAAGTCGGCAGCATGCTGGATCTCTGCAGAGGTGACAGATGCTTCCTATCCCACCCAGCACCACAGGGGAACCGGAGATGCTCAGCATACCAATGAGCCACCGTCTGACACACACACACACACACACGCACGCACGCACACGCGCACACACACACATATACGCATGCACTTTTCCATACAAGCATGCACAAGCATAAATATGCATATGTGAACACATGCACACGCTCACTTGCACACAAAGTTCACCTTCTGGGCTATATAAAAGATGTCATATTTATGGAAATCAGCTGTGTGAGCATCATTTATACATCTTGCTGATTTGTAGGAGCATACTAAAACAAATAGATGTGCATGACTTCCCTTCCAGCAGGAGTCAGACAGATGTGATCTTTTGTCTCAACACATGACCTTTTACAGAGGGCCGCCGCACACGGCTGTGCGATAGCGGGCGAGCACAGTCGCATAAATACAGATACTCTCAAGCATATGGGCCAAACACAGTATATGCACACAGGCAGAGACATACACAGGCAATAAAAGTGACAGCTGTCGTCATGATGGAGCACCCGGAGAAGGGGAAGTGAAGGCTTAGGCACCGCGCAACATGGTGTTGAGAAGACCCGCTATTCATTTTCAGCTTAATATGTTCCAGCCCATTGGAAAAACATTGCAGCATATAATGTAAGCAATTTCATATGCGCACCCAGCTCCCACACAGCTTTCCTCTCCGAAGCACCGGGCGAAATGAAGAGACCAGATTAAGATGATGGTTGACTGACTTCAAAAATAACACCGAGCCTGAACAGGGTGGGGAGATGTCCACTGGTGTGAAGCTGAAGGAAAACATCTAAACTTCTATATACGTGTGTGTGTGTGTATTTTGTTTCTGTGTACGTGCGTGTGTGTGTGTGTGTTAATTAATCTGGTCCCATCAGTGTCTCTGTTCTGCAACTCTGAACATTCGCTCTCCATCGCCTGGTGTGGTGTTTATCCAGCAAAGTGGAAAAGATCATCAGCAGGGGTGACACGGAACGGATGGCTCTACCAACGCAAACGCAAATACAAATACGTGGCACACCAAGATTTTCCTCAGAAGTGCTCGGCCAATACTGACTTTCTTTTGAGGTCTGGGCCCACCACCAGTTCTGACTTTGACCAATTATCTTTTTATTGGGATCACAACACGCAAATGTGCTCAATACTACGTGAAAAACAAAAAACAAAAAAACAATTACAAGATTATCCCCATTTATGCATCAAAGCACATGCAATTTATCAGATTTTTATTGTCATTAAATCACAGACACATGCTGTTAATCGACGCAATTATAGACCAAAATGATGGGAGTTCTCACGCTGCAGTCACAGTGTTTTCTATCTGCAATGTGTGCTGGCGTATGAACAAGGTCTTATATGGTTCTAACTGTGAGAAGAGAGAAAACATAAGGGTTTGAACTATGTCTCTTACTTTTGAGGTGCTACTCTTCTGAATAGCGCATGTGTACAGGCACCCAAGGTGTGGAATTCAGTGTTTACTTCCTATATATAAATATTTAAGGATCAACTGACCATCTGAGAAAGAAATGTCAATGCTCCATTAACCCCCTCTGGTGGTGATCACTTACACATTAGCTAAAATAATCAGAATGTAGGTCAGACTGTCAGTAACACTTTCAGTTTCAAGCAACCTGCATGCCGAACTGAGTTAACTTTTACAGATTGAGTAGCGTAATGTGAGATTACCAAATGATAAAATTGGTTCAATGCTCCAGTATCCAAGTCACCGTTGCATTAATTTTGATGTGCAGCATCCATGATGTGCGATATGCAGTATGACAGCATGCTACCATGTCAAATGTGCAGCAAAGTGATGCCGGAGCGTTATTTTCCTATCTTGTTGAAACTAAAGAGAGGGACACAGTTGTGTGACAGCGGGTAATTAGTGTTTACGCATTTACTGAATAACCACCTGACCAACCTTTTCAGGAACCATCCAATGACATCTGTTGTGATGTTTTGTTTTTTTCTCTCTCTCTGTGGCATAAACTCTAAGGCACACAGATCCATACACAAACAAGGCGGTGAGCCTCAGCCGGTCCCCTAGCATCTTTATAAGGGTAAATAAATGGTGGGCTTGGCAGTGGGTAAATGCATGCGCTCTCAGCCTGCGGGGCCCAGATGGCATCCCAGTCGTTTGCTTTACCTTGTTTTGTTTAATTACTACAATCTACTCTCTATTTCTAAAATTAATCACGACCAACCTGTTCCATTAGTCTCTCTCTCTCACCCTCTTTAGCTTACACATATCACAGCCACAAATCAAATGTTGAAAAATGGCGAATACCACACATATTAATGCATTACAGAGGCAGGAGAGGCAGTACTGACTTGGCTGTTTTTGTTTTTGTTTTTTTTGTTTTTTTTGGTGGGTGGGGGGGATTGTTTTCAGTTTAAAAAAATAAGACTATTTTTATGTTAACCTAATGAAGAGGAAACACACACACACAAAAAAGGGAGAACACAGTTCTAGAGAAGGAGCTGGAGAGACGAGTGGGGGGAGGAGTGGAGCGTCAAGGCTGACAGCAGTCGGGCATATATGAGAATAACGGGGCGGAAAGCACTTCATTACGTCCCTTTTATTCCGTTATAATCACCGCACGGCCATCACTCCTGGGCGACACCGGGGCCCAGGCACTGACACGAGGATTGATGCACCGGAAACGCGGGGCTCCTGCAACACAATAAACAACACCATTAACCAATGTGCTCCCCCCACGAAGCCCCTTCTTCCCCCTCCCCGCCTCGTGCTTCCCCACCTCCTTCACCCCTCCTCTCTCTCCTCTCGGCGCTGTAAACAGTTCATAATTATGGTCTGCCCGATACGCGCCTGCACGTTGCATTTAATCTGCACTAATTTGACGACAGTCGAGAAGATTGTCAATTATAGTTTTATGTGCAGATGATCACGGATGCAGGTTTAGCTGCTTGTAATGGAATTAGATGGAAATCAATTTGAGGCGGCGGAGGGAGACAGATATGAATTGATATACAGACGAGCCCATGTAATTTAATGATAAGCCAGAGGGTTAAATTTACATACCTGATTCTTAATAGCCCTGCACACCTCAGAAAAAAAAAAATAAAAAAATAAAAATCTTAGTTTTACTATTGAATAACTAAATGCGGGTTTTTTCATGTAAATGATTATTTGGGATTCATAATCAGCATCGTATTCGGGCTATCCAAACATACTGTTACAACATGACATGTTCACTGAAAGTGAAACTTTCCCAAATGTCAGCACCCGGTTAGTGTGTTAGAAACCCAAAGTAACAGTCACTTTGTAACAGACACCAATTTGCCAGATGGCTGAGTGCTGCAGCCACTCTTTGTCTTCTACTGCCACCTAGAGGTCAAAATGCAGAATAGCGCCTACAGGTTAGCCCATGCGAGCTTTTGTTAGGTCTTTGTCACCACTTTTATTCTCTTTGTTTTGTTTCTCGTTTTAAATCTAACAGAACTTCCCCTGCTATTTTCATCTAACGTCTGACAACAATTTACCATTTACAAATATCCCCACCCCTTTAATTGGGTTAATGGATTTTCAGTAATTGCCAGTAAACTTTTATTTTAGTATTACTCCCACAACAATTTAGATTACAGAAACAAAACTGATAAAGATGCGGAAAAGGGAAGAAAACAAGCAGGTAGTTATGAAATGTCCCTACCTTCATTGTGATTTAAGAGAAGAAAACGTTGTAAATTCCCATTGAAATTAATGACAACTCATTTTAAAAGGAAGCTCCTGAATGAGGTTCATATAAAATGACGCTGGTAAACGTTTTATATTCCCACCCATGAGAAATGCGCTGTGGAAATGAATCACACTTCTGTTTCCAGGGCGTTGACACGGATGTTTACTCTTCATGTAAACTGCCGTGTGAGAGCAACACAGTTCCTGCTCTGAGAACCAAACAGTGAAACATCCTTGTTTCCGTTATGTTTTTCTTCTGCAAAATAGCTGATGATTAGCTGGTTCTACGGTTCATAAAAAACTATAAGGAAAAATAAGGTGTTATTTTCTGACATAATATTGAAGCCTGGCAGTTTGTAGAAAAACTGACCCGAATGTGGGCAGCAATATTCAGATAAAAATAATAATAATAATAATAGCAATAATAAAATCCAAGTGTACATTTTCAGAAGCATAAAGCCAAAGAGTGCTTTGCTAAAGTATTGAGACCCCTTAAATTTTTCACATTTTGCACATAGCTACAAACGTTACTGGATTTGGTCATGGTTTTATGCGATGTGGAAGGCTTTTGGGATTTTCTTTGTCTCTGCAAACTTTGCTTTCCTATAGGCTGCAATTTTTCAAGTTCAGTGCGACTGGACGTAATGTGTGCGTGAACAGCAATTCTCCTGCGTTGGATTCATGAATGCATTTAGGTTGCAAATAGACTAGATCAACACATGGATAAGTTATGATCTAAGCCATTCATTTGTAGCCCTAGCCGTATCATTTGGGTTGTTCTGTGACACTCTGAAGTAACAGGTCCCCTTCCAGGATTTCACAGTGTTTCGATTTTTGTTTTTAATGCAAGGTACAGTTGATCAGTCGTTATTCAGACTGCATTGTGGACTCTTAAGTTCACACCGACCACACACTATGCTACCATCCAGACCAACTTTACTGCATAAATACATCATTACTGAACAATGCATTTATTTATTTAGTTATTTATTTATTTATTTATTAATTTATTTATTTATTTATTTATTCGTCTTTCGTCAAAGTTTTGTTGTCAGTGAGATGACAACAAAACTTCTCATCTCACGTGGGGACATTTTTGTTTACTTCTCTACGAACAAGAGATACAAATAATTAATTAATAATTGAATGTCAGATGTAGCTGAGGCCACCCAGGGAAGCACTGTGCCGTCACAGATGTGTAAAAAGTAAAATAAATAAAATTGCAGTTCTTCCCTGTGAAAAATATGTTCAAACTAATCAAAGCAACAACAGCGGCAGCTCACATACGCGGTGCCCCAGATGAACGCTTTGTTTTTTTGAAAGAATAAGGATTTCACACTACAACAGTTTAGAATAATTAAATTCTAGTTTCCCAAGTCTATGTGTTGTGATTTTCATATTTGATTAAGCTCCAAAGGGGTCATATTGATAGAGGGCACCCAAAATACAGATTTTTGTGCCTTCAAGATAATAAAAAAAAAAGAAAAAAAAAGGGTTTTATAAACATTAAACTTAGTTTGGTTCAGTTTAAGTAATACTGGGCTCAGGTTTGTATTATTTAGTCAGATTTCCAACTAGAGTTGGGCTTTGATATATTTCCAAATTGAAATCTTGAATGAGATAAACTGTCTTTTTTTATTGAAAGACAGTTCAATAAAAATGCTTCTGTGTCCATTCTGTGTATGCTCCATTTGTTCTTTTGATGCAATGCAACAATATTCTGGGACAATTTAACAAAATTTTTAGTGCTTTAAATGTACCGTTTTGCTAAACCCAAAATAATAATAATTATTATTTTTTTAATATTACTGTAATTGCTTACAGGACAAAAAAAATCTAAACAGTAGAGTATTTAAGTTTAAAGCAGTTTCTAGTCAGTGCTTTAAATATACAGTACTGTTTTGCTGTTTCTTTGAATATTACTGTAACTCCTATAGCAACATAAAAAAACATCTAAACATTATATAGGGTATTTAAATTCAAAGCTGGTTCTGTTCAGTGATGCAGCACAGTCCCAGTTTTCGAGGCGTCGTTGCGTGTTTCCGTCGGTAGATGGCAGCCTTGAACGTGTAATGCTTTCCGAGGCAGACGCGCGCTCCTGTGGCTTCGGAGAACGCGCACAGCTGCACTGAGTTAGCTCCTTCCTGTTTGTGGATAAACCCCGCCTCCGCGCGGCGTCTCGACGCGGTGCCGTCACTGTCGTGCCCGGGTGAAGAGTTCACGGCGCGGACTTGTCGGTGAATGGTGCTGAGCCCGTGTCACAGCCTAATCTCATTGTACAGCGCGGTGAGTGTTATATTACTGGAATCAGTGAAGGCGGAGGGAGGACCTAAGGAGAAGCATGCCAATAAACAAAAGTAATGTCCCTCTTCTCATTTATAACTATTAGGAACACTTAACCTTCTGGTCAGAATATGGTTATGTATAAATCCACCACCCATTTACTGCTGTGGTTTATTGAGAGGAGAGACACTGCATCATCACTATTAGATTTTAAAAAAACCCAACAGATATTTTATTGAGCCTATTTGCATCTTTTACTGCCTGCTGCAGCTTTTGATAAAATTGACTTACTTTGCTCTCATCCACAAAAACGCACACAAATACACACCTACATAGACAACGCCGCCTTATCTGCTCTGTTTATATGACACCACGCAGACAGCTGTGCACCTGTTCTCCGAGTCTTCCAGTTAAAAACGCTGTACTATATCTCTGTTTTACTCACACACTGACACACACTCCAAGCCACAAATAGTTCCACAGCTCTGCCGTGTCCTTCGGTGTGAAGATGCACTTGAATGATAATGGCTCTGCAGAGATCTCCCCTTGCAATCAAAGTGATGTTTTTTTTTTTTCACAATGAGTTATATCCATATTTGTCCATATTTATCATTTGTAATCATTTTATTAGAGGAAATCTACCCATATGTTACAGATCTTTTTCGTGTACCTTGTTCTCGACGATGTGTATGTTTAATGATAAAGTGTCGTTAGTTGCAGTGCTTTGCAGAGGAAATCAAAAAATTTGATTTTTTTCTCTTTTTACATTTTGATGTGTTGGAACCACACACCAGCATTAGTTGGGTATCAGTTGGATTTGAAGCAACAGACCAACACAATAGATGTGAAGTGGCATGAAAACGATAAATGGTTTCTATTTGTTATTATTTAACCCCTATTTTACCAGTAAGTCCCTGGAGATAAAATCTATGTTTTGAGGACGAACTGGCCAAGAGCCACACCGGGATACAGTATACAAAACAAAATAAAACAAAAAACATTTCTGAGAAGATGTAGAAATCCAAAAAACCAGGGTGTACATTTGTACGTAAGTACGTAACCTTTTTCAAATACCCTTAAATAAAATTCAGCGGTAGACGTCTGGTCTGCGTTTGCCTCGGGTTTGTTAGACAACATTAATTAGCAGCGACTGTCATGAAGACAAAGGAACACAAGCGATGGAAAAGCAATAGCCCAAGCTTAAAACATCTGTTGGAGGACTGCTCAGTTCGTCATCCCAAAACGTAAAGAGTATGGTACGGCTGCAAACCTTCCAAAATAAGACTGAGCACTTTAGCTAAAATGGAAGGCGAGGAGAGTGCTGATTGGAGAAGCTGCCAGGAGAACCATGGTAACTTCTTCTCCCCACAGTTGAGGTAGAAGAAGTTGTTTGACTGGACAACTGTTAAACATGCAATGTGCAAGTCTGTGCTAAAAGAAAGTAATAACAACTTCAGCTTAAAGCAGTGGTGCCCGATTACCTTAATTTTGTGTGATCGCAGATCATCCGATACTGGAGAAACCGACCTTATCAGCAGATCTCATCTACCTCCACAGAAGTCTGAAAATCAGCCACTGTCACCTTTTGCTCTGTTGCTGTGAGAGAGGACTAGCAACTGATTGACCCGCCCACCAGGTTAACAATAGTCACCCCACTGCTGCCAGCTTAGCAACTTTGTGGCTATATTTAGCTCAAAAGATAAATTGGAATCGGCAGGTCAGGCTTTTTGAAGATCGGTGATCTGTCAGAAAACCGCAATTGGTACACCCGTGGTTTAAAGCCACGCAGGTGACACAGGAAATATGTGTAACAAGATGGTTGGGTCAGATAAGACCAAATAAACTTCTTTGTCCGCATGCAAATTATTGTATGCGCGGAGATAAACTAACACAGTGAAACATGGGGATAGAATGACGCTGTAGGCCTTCAGCGTCAATAATGAGTTTTGGAGAACTTTCCCTTGGGAGTGGAAGTATTTTTAGATTTGAATTGAACTGACAAGCTGGTCAGCATTGACAAAAGAAGATGAATGCAGCTAAATACATGGCTATCCTGGAAGAAAACTTGTTTCAGAACATATAGAAAAAAAAAGACACCATATAAACTGATTTATCTCTTTTACTGTCCTGTGGAAACATTTATTTCCAGCACACACAGCAAAAGGAAACTGCAAACCCTCATTTTTCTAAGAACTAATCTAACCATTTTTTTATAAAATGCAAAATATAAATTGATTTAGTCACAAATTTCAAGAAATTCAGCATCTTTTGTATCTACAGCACATGATGTGAGTGGTGTGTGAGAAGAGGGTCATCTTCTCCAAGTTATTGCAAGTTTCTGCAGTTCATGTGTTTCAACAGTAGTTGGCAGTAGAGGACTAAAGCTGCTGAGACTCGCTTGTTCTCTCCAGATATTCCATACTGGAGTCTTGAATTAAAAATAGTTGTGGTAAAGTTAACTCAACGAATTAAACAGAAGAGGCAGCGACAATGATGGTGGCTAAAACATTGTACTGTCAGCAGGTTAGAAATGAAATATTTGAAAAAAGAAAAAAAAAATTTTGTTGTTAAAATGTGATTTTTTTTTTTGTTTCATAAAGAGCATTTGAGAAAGGCTGTGCTGTATGTGTCACCAGTATGACCCAGACTGCACTTCCTGCTCACCAGACAACTATTGTGACACACACACACACACGCACCCACACACAGAGGGACTGTGGTAGGAGAGCCGACACCAGATGGAGGTGCTGACACAGACTGAGCCGATAACGGGGTTACCCTCATCATTCCCACTTTACACCCTAACAGCCGCAACTCTCTCTCATACACACACACACACACACACACACACACACACACACACACACGAGGACACACACTCTCTGGTGGAGTGCGTGCTATCTGCGGTCATCGCACCCTCGGCTCACGTCACACCCCTGTCACCTTATCAGTGCCTCTCTGCCCTGAGCTGTAATGTTCTCCCTCCTCAGAGGGACGAAGGGACTAGTGAGACAGCTTAAACGTCTCCAGTATGTGTGTGTGCGAGTGTGTGCCTGGAGAAGAGACCGAGGGAGGAAGTGTGTGGAGATGGCGCGGGTGCAGAGGGCAGCCGGCAGACACACAGCCTGGCACGGGGACGCTGAGTGAAACTGCAGAGGATGTGCGGTGTGACTGCTGAGGTGAAAGTGTTGCCAGCCACATGTGCTGCACCTCCCTACCTTTCCCTCACTCCTCCTGCTCTAATTGTGTCTCCCTGCAGCAGTCTGTTTTCCCACCCGCTCTGACTCCTGGCCCTTTGCTCGACTGTGTCCTTCCTGCTACGGGTCCCCTCCATTTCTTCACTCCTCTCTCCTCCCTTTTTGCAACTAAAAATCTGAAATTTGTGGCATGTGCCTATGTATAGCCTCCTTGAATCAATAATTTGTAGAACCGCCATGTACAGCAATTACTCCTCTGAGCATTTGGACTTATAGAGACTCAACTTATTTGTAAAACTTAATTAATTAATTAATTAATTAAAAAATATCCAGGATTGGAGCAGGAGCAAACATCAGTTCTCAAGTTTAGACTTTGCCTGGGCCATTCTAACAAGAATATTCTTTAATCTAAACCATCCCATTGTAGCTGACTGTATATCTAGGGTTTTTGTTCTGCTAGTGGGGTCAACCTCTGCTGCAGTCGATGTGCGTAGTTCTATCTACACCGTATCATCATTTTTGTGCATATTTTCTTACTCAAGAAATCTGTTGAGGGGGGGAAAAAAAGACACAAACTAACTGTCAAGAAATCTACGTTGTCTTTCAGTTCTGTCATTTTCCATAACCTCAACCTACCTGGAGCACACAAAAGTGCAAGATGTTCACCTCTCACTTTAGAGTCGGATGACATCAGGTTGCTGGTATAGGCTGGTGTTACTAAAAATCAGCTGGCCGGATATTTTCGGATTGAAGATGAGCTCAAAACCAACTCCCGAACCTACGGCCAGTTTCTAGAAGACACTTTCTTCAAGAAGTGGAACAGGAAGAAGACAAAAAGAAGGACAATGCACCATCACAAGCATCCTCTTGGATTCAGTTTCAGCCTAATGCTTTATATTATTAAAGGATTTTGATATGTAAGAAGAACTTAGAGCAGACTTGTGGCAAACTCTTATGCTCTTCTTTGTTTTTCTGTTTTGTTTGGTTCAAGTTGAATGAAGGAGCAAGTGTGTTCATTCACTGTGACAGTAACACAGGCGAGCTGTTAATGATGTTCAGAACATGCCGTATCAACATACATCTGCATTAGCACAACTGGGACAATGAAACGAGGCAGCACCGCCTTAAACCAGGCTTTCTTTTTTTTTCCTTTTATAAGCAGAAGCAGAAAAATGGAGCTTTATGCATCTTCATCCTTTATGTTTTGCCGCTACCTCAGGCTGGTTTGGGGAAGTTATGAGTCGCCCGAGCATGTACAATGCAGATCTTTGTCTTTCATCTCCTTAGAGCTGGCCCTCCACCTCCCACTTTCTCTCTGACCATTTAGCTCTAACAAGTGCTCTCAATGGTTAATGAAATTTCCCTGTCTTTGCTCAAATTTCTGCGATTAATCTTACTGTCTCCTCTCCCACTTTTCTTCCTCTCACCTCTTAATAACGCCTCCCTCCCCTCATCTCTGCAGAGAAACGAGGTTTTCCTGGCTGGGTACTTTTTTCTGTTTCCTCCTCCACTACTAGCGGCGTCCTCCGCGCTCTGCCTCAGCCCCTCGTTCCTCCCCACGTTTTTAATCGTATGCGAGAAGGACAAGCAGAAGGGAGAGGATGAGGAAAGCTTGGCCAACATTTGCCTAAGGCTCTGCAGCCCGGATCGATAAGTGGTCTTAAGTTTATCTGATTTTTATCAGCAGAGCCGACAGAGGGGTAGGTCAATGGGCTGTGCCCACGTCAAGTTGACCTTTTCAGGGACGATGGTGAGAGACCTCCCCCCGAGACCTCCACGGTCCCCTGTCGCCACCTGACTGGCACAAGTCTGTTGCGCTCAACGACAAAGTCTGCAGAGACGTCTATATCAGCGCTTGGTCCAGCTGACAGGGCCTGGCTGTTGTATTTATAAACTGTCCTTTGGCCGTGACACTTTGCCAATGATCGGCTTCTAATTTATGCAGGCAAATCTCCTCGGTGCAAAAATGAAAGCTAATAGAGTCATTAGCCGCTAATTCGTGCTGGGATACCTTGTATAAATTGGCTTACTTTGTAAAGCCCTCCCCAGATAATACCCCCCCCCCCACACACCACACCTCTCTCTTGCTCTCTATCCGTCTCCCCTTTTCTTTCATTCCTCACTCGGACCTTAGCATAACATCATACACAGTCTGAGCACACAACATTATTTCACTGCCTAAATGGTCGATGGTGTGTGTTTGTTTAATGGTGTGTGAGGGAAGACATTTACCGTGTGTGTAGAGCCGAGGCTTTCTCCACACACGTGACCGACTTACACAAACACAGTCAACGTGGCGGGGATGCAGTGCCACAGAACGTTACTCCCCTTCTTGCATCTGCGCTCCAACATGTGTCCCGGCACCTTGCTGTCTGCGCCCCGAGCTGTTAGCGCTGATGTGCTGGTGCAGCCGCTGCTTGATGGCTGATTATGACATTAAACGTTCATGAGCATTGATCAGCGATATCCCCAAACGTGCAAGCCATTTCATACCCTTACTGGCCGCTGCTTAACGGCGTACTGATGGATGCACAATGATCTCCGATACGACACAACTGGGAGAGCTGCACACACAAAGACAGAGGAGCACAGTCAAAACCTCACAAGAGCACAGGGATCAAGCGGGCCCACGTCGTTACAGGTATGTTAACGGGTCTGGTGAGGACAAAATTGGTGTTTGGGAAACAATATGACTGAACTGGATGTAACAATTCAGGAAGACTGACTGAGAAACATTCTGCTGATTATGAAATAATTATATGATCTTGTGTTAAAAATTGAAGTCTTAAGCCCATAACTTGAAAATTTGCATTCAGTTTCTTTCATTTTACTATGTTTTCCTTACTTTACATTAAGCTGCACATTAAGCCTATTATTTTATGGAATAACCATCAAGACTCTTACTCTCATCACTGTATTGTGATTTAATTTCCAAAAAATTTTAAGTAATATTAAGAGGTAGGTAATATAAGAATCCAACCAAACCATGTAAAATTGTGTAAGGCTAAACATTTGCCAGTGTTCAAATACAAAAAAGAAAAACATAAATCCTCTTTAGGGAAGACCTAAATGTATGATATCATTTGCCATTTGTCTCAGTTGCCCTTCCCTCTTGTTCTGCCTCCAACCACCCATCTGGTTCCATATCTGACTCTTATCAGAGTCGGTTGTCCTCTCAAAGCAAATCGAATGAACTTTGATCTGTTTTATTGAAAAAAAAAAAAGTTCTAAAACACGGTTTTTGTGCATTTAAGTCGAGAAGAAATAATGTCACATTTTCATAATGATCATTCTGTCGAGTCACAGTTCATTGGCCACATGGCTCTACTTAACTTTTACCCGACAAACTGAACCAAGCCCATATCATAATACTGCCATGTGTCGGCTTGTAGGCACTATGAATTTACAAGCTCACATCTTTTTCATTTTCTCTTTGTCCTGATGAACTACTCTTAACTCTGGAACAGCGAAAATATGGATTCAGCAGACCACATTACCATTGCCATTAATAGATTGTTATAGAATCCAATCTATTAACTCACTCACAAATGCACCCTTTCTTTTTGTTTTTAATAGCCTCACTGATGAGTGGTTTTCTTAATACACCACCGCCATCCCTTGAGCTCTCTTCAGATCAGAAGTTTAAAGGTTCTCTTGCTTTCATTATGGCGCGGTAATGGATTTCATTTTTAGCTGGATTTTTACCAAGCATTTAACTCATGCCTGAAAATAAACAATGCAGATGAAGTGCTAATCAGATTTCTTGTTCAACAAAGATGAGTTCAACACTCATTTCCATAAAACCTCAGAGAGTTCTTAACCTTCTGTTAAATTAAACAGTTTCAGTGGTCTCCTTAGTTGCTTAACTCAATACATACCAATAATTTAACTAATCTGAAACAGAAAAGTGTTTTTAATGCAACCACAAGATGTTTTTGTTTATGGGATGGTGAAATTGGTGTAAATGTCCGTACATATGTAAACATTTCTGTTTTATTCAGTTTGTTGAGGGGACTTAAGATGGTTCATTGCTGTTGGTTATCCCTTTTCTTTGTTATTTTTAATCAAAACTGCAGTATGTAATTTTTAGAAACAATATATTTTTTAACATATTGGTTAAAACTGTCACCATATCATAACAGAATAACATGAGACAGATAATCTGCTGAAAAAAAAGAGCTCCTTTGGTTCCTCCCTGTGGTTCTGTTGTCATCTGCAGAAATACACTGTTCAGTCAGACACAACCAACCAGAGCCAGGAGGAGGGTCTGAGCACTGTCAATCAAGCTTGTGTATGCACCGCTCACGTCGTCCTTCTTGCTGCCGTGAATGAGCAGCCTAGTAAGCATAGCCACAGACGACGGCATTAGCGCATTTTAAGGACATACACAGGCATGATTGACAGCACTAACACCCTCCTGGCTCTGACTAGTTGTTTCTGAATGGGAGTGGCGCATTTCTACAGATGCCAGTGGGAGCACTGGGAGGAGGCAGAGGAGCTCGATAATTTTTTGGAGTCTCATAGTCACGAAAGAGTGACAGTTTCATCAAATATGTAAAAAAAAAAAAAAAGTCAGATTGTTTATAAATGTTACATAGTACAGCTTTAATCAGTGGTGAATTAGTATGTTGATTACTACCTTGTATTTATCTAATAATTTTTAGTTGAAGAGTGATTATCTTTTGTGTGTCTAAATAAATCCTAATCTTGAAGAAACTTACAGAAATGTCCTGCTTTCTAATATAACAGATCACTCAGTGGAAAGGTTGGATTCTTCCAAACGCTTAATGGAGCTGTTTTGTGCCAGTGTTATTTTTTAAGCATTTTTTTCTACTGGCTATAATTGCTTTTGGTGTAATTCTGTGAGATCTGTTGTTGAGTGGTAGTGGCAGGCGTGTTGGTGTTGCAGGACGTAGCTGAAAAAAGAACATGCAAACTCAGCAAAGTACCATCCGCGTTTAAAAGAAAGAGCAGATGTAATGAAAACAAACAAAAAAGATTTTATGACGTCAGTTGTTTAGAACTTAAATGTCAGGGCAGAGGCTGGGAAATTGTTAATAGATGCAGGAGAAGAGCGTTGGTTTTCAGCTCGCAGACATGTTGTCATTGGTGTTGTATGTCGTTAGCAAAATCCAGCTGCCATCTGACATTAAGCAGATGTAAGGCTAAGGTTTGCTAGAGTTGGCCAAGAACAGAACCGGCCTATCATTCTTTTGTAATGCAATTTATGGTACATTTGAGTTGGTTTTTCCATTGGCGCCACTTTTTAGTTAAAGTTCTGATGCCAGGCATGACACATGCTGAAGCTTGCGGAGACAGACAGTGCCAGCTTTTTAAAAGAAGATCCAAAAGCACTGCATGACTTCCCTGGAAAAGCTCACAGTCCTCACAGCATGTCCAAGGAAATAGCTCCCACACACACAAGCACGCACGCACGCAAACACACACACACACCCTCAACAGCAGGCGGCAGATGGAAAATACCAAGTGGAATCACAACATTTATTTCCAGATGTACTGTGCATATGTGGAAATAGGATCTAGGATTTTCTCCATAGTAGGACAGCTTGCAATTATAATTTATGTTGTTAACATAAAGAAACTTATTGGGTTTAAAATTATGTTCTCATGTACATGAACATTAAATGTAGGAGAAAATCATGGCGCCACATTTCATCCTCTGATGAAAGCTGCTATCCGTCACCTTGGAAACATTTTAGAAAAGCGAAAAGGAATATTTGACTTTATTTTTCCAAATGTTTAAAAGTGTGTTTTGACTGCGCTACCTTGAACCTTCATCCGCTGAAACTCAATTTCCCTGAAACCTTGATCTTTCCTGAGCTGTTTGTTTTCTTTCTTTGCTATTCCGTGTCTTGTACGTACATTACTCCACCGGTGCTGAGGCTGTTGCTCCTCCTACTGTCTGTAGGAGTCTTCCTGCTTCAAACAAGTGTTAATTTTTGCTGAGTAAATCTGTCAAAAACATTTCATCAGTTCACCAGTTCGGGTTCCGTCCAGCCTGAGGTTGCGTGTGTTCGTGTGGGTCACGTGCATTCCCACAGTTTACAGAGGAACGTTCTCGGAGCTTTGCAGAAAAGTTGACACAGAACAGAAAGAGAAGACATTTCGGAGAATTTTGCAATGTGAAGCACTAGTAACTGACAAAAACAAGACAAACCTGAAGAGTCATCTGGAGGGAGGCTGCCTCGGGATCAGTGTGACGGGAATCATGCTTCAACTAGTGTCATGCAAGTTGAGTACCTACTGGGATATTTACAAGGCTACAAAGTGAAAGACTGATCGAATGCTATGTAAATTATAATTAGTAAAAATTGCAGGAAGTTATCTGAGGCTGGCCTGATGTGGAGCTTAAACTGTCCAATCTTTCCAGAACGCGAGGCCCTGGGTTTCTTCACCCTGCTAACTTTTCATGATAAGCACTCTTCTCCACTTCACATTTCCTATCAGCTTCAGACACTTCAGCTGTCAGGAGAGTAGCTGGTAGCAGCCAGCTGCATGTGGTCTTTTAGTAACATCGGTGCAGTGTGAGGTCTCCGTGGTTATTCCAAAACAAAACCTAACTCAAACTGCCCACTGACTGCAGAAATCAGGAAGTTTGAGAGCAGAACTGCTAGATAAGGTATGTATTTTTGTCTGCTGGCATGCAACCCTCTTTCTAATGTTGCCATAGAAAACAAAATCAAAGAAAAAAGATGTATATATATATAAAAAAAAAAAAACTTCTCAAAAATGTTTAAAAATGACTGAAATTATTTAGTAATTGTCATAGATGGTAACGCACAGATTAAAATAAGCGTTTTGCACATTGTTTTTCTCAGTTTAAATATTTCTAAAGTGGCCATTGACATGTAATCAACATCAAATGTTGGCAACATCTCTCTACTCATGAAAAGAAATCAAAGCAGATTACTCCCCAGATAAAGTTATGATTAAGAAGCTGAAATGAGAAAGGGAAGAGTATTGAACACAAAGAAATGGATGAACAAAACGGCATAAAAAGCCAAGGAAGAAGCAAAACGTCTGTCGTGTTTGTGCATCAGTATCAGCTGGTTTATAATTTACCGATGACTCATGAGAGAATTCTTCTTACCAAATGTAGCACGTTTTATCCCTAAAAACAAGGAGACATTCACAAAAAGTCTTACTGATATGGCAATAGTAACAGCTGCATTTTTAAACTTCTTAATGTTCCATTGAACACAGATTGACCAATAGTCTAGAAGTGGAATGAACATCATTTGAAAATATACCAGCCACACACCTGATTTCTGAGATATAAGTCAAATTTAATAAAGAGTTACTAAACTGAGACATACAAAGTGTTTAAAAGTCCTGGAAAAAGCAGTACAGTTTCCCAATGAAAACAAAAAGTGACACTGCGCCATACTCCACTGGTGAAGAAAAATAATGTTAAATCATGCTTAGAGTTTGCATTAAAATGTTTGGATAAATGTCAATATTTCATCTGAAATATTTTTGCAGCAACCTGCTGCTTGCAGACATGAAGATAAATATTTTCATATATGCACTTATTATTCAATTTCAGCAGACCCAATGGTAATGTTGCATTATGTACTTATTTATCTGAGAAGTTTAGATTGAAATGAAGGCACTGGCTAACTTGAAGTTTCAGACTGTCGGTCAAGAAAGGAGAATCATATGTGTATACGTATATATTTTCTTATATTGCAAATCTAAGTTGGGACTTGTTTTTTTTTATTATTATTTTATAGGAAAAACAGATCTAGAAAGGCTAGAAAATGCTTCAGAAGGTGAAACATGTTCAACTTCAAAATATGTGAAAATGTACATATTTGCCCAAACTTAGAATCAAAACGTATCCCACCTCATTGCACCCCGACTTGAATATGCAACATGAGCTTTCCCAATAATTGGACGATTAAGAAATACATAATTAAGGCAACCAAATTGCTTAATACATTTTTCTTTAATCACAAGCTCACAAATTTCCCTTTTGCCTCCATTCGTCATCCGGCTCAATGGCTTCATTACGGATCAATGTGGAGCTGTCCCCATCAAGAGCCGCGCTGTCATCATGGAGATTAATCCGCCTGCATGCAGAATGCACCTTCAAGACATTTCCGTAGTAACCAGTGTGTAGCGCTGGACGCAAATAAAAAAGTGCCGTAAGATGATGCAATGGCAAAAGGTTTTTCAGCACAACAAATTCACATTTCCTTTCACCATAAAAGAATGTTCTTTAAAAAAAAAAAAAAACAGAATCCAGGGATTTCCATTACAAGGCATTGAAAAGAATGTGGAAAATGTACATGCTAAATGAACAGATCATTTAGCATGATCTTATTTTGTACAGAAATTTCGAGACAGTCATTTCTCCTCATTATTTTGTCTGATTTTGCAAAGCCCAACTACCTCAGTGAGTAAAACAACCCAACATTATGATGCTACCACCACCGAGCTTGAACATGTGTACAGTGGTTTGAAAGGTTTGAAATCCTCAGCTTCATTTCTTTAAACATTATTCTTGTCATTTCGGGCAAATGGCGCAATCTCAGTCTAGTGTAAACATAAAAGAATTTGCCAGATGTTATTTGGCTCAGTTCTGTTTTGGTTGGTACCATATAAGCACCTCGATGTCAAGCACACTTCACTGTGTTTTCAGGAGTTACTTCATCTTCCAGTCCATAGAACGCTTTGAGCCTTGATGATTACTTGGTTTTTCTTCAACACACCTGACCAATTTCCTTTCATCTGAGGGTGACAGGAATGTCCAGACTGTTGATGCTTGGACATAACTCTGGGTTGAAACAGCACAATTACGTCAAAGTGGCTTGAGAATTGATATGCAAGGTACTAGGTGTTTTCCAAATGAGAAAACCACTTTAAATGAACATTAGATCAGGATCAGACCTTTCAGATGGTTAAAAAACGTGTGGTTGAGATGCAGCTTGTTAATGAGACATTAACCAGATAGTCGGTGTGTATACATATATATAAATATAAATATATATAATTCAGACCATATACATAATTCAGACCCTGTGCGGATTAGCAAAGTTCCTCATCAAAACCAAACATGTGCCTTGAACCTTGAAATTAATATGGTGGTTTTCTTCATAATGATTGCATGTAAACTTGCAAATGAAACTGTACATGGTCATCATAGGCAAAAAATGTAAAAACAAGAAAGACTGAAAGGGTAAATTGATTTCTTAAAACTCGCTTTACAGAGATATATGAATAATACAGCAAGTAGCTAGGCTGTTTAATTGTACAAGAACAGGCCAGAAGTGCAAAAGCACAGAAATTAAATTTAAAACAAACCAGTGAACCCAGTTTTTAAACACCTATTTATAAGTTACGGGTGTATGTATATGAATTTAAAGAGTGATCCTCCCCTCCTTGGCTGGGAGGCTGGTGCTACTTGACATATTAGCTGGTTGAAAAGTGGATCTTTGCAGCAATGAGCAGTAATGGTCTTTGCAGCACTGAGCCGAACACAACATAAACCGAAAGCTCATCAGTCATGCTACGATTTTCAAGCTGGTTAATATTTCAAAGTTGCAACTGTTATTACAAGTGAAATCTGCTGAGAGAGTAGCCTCGTATCTGTGTCACGTTTGACAGGACTTATGGGAAATAAATCGCTTCACTAACAATTTGGCATAAACATTTAAACGTTGAAATAGATTTTGGGGCTTTTATTTTTAGTCTGGGCGCGCAGAGGCTCCTGGTCCGGAGGATAAAATAGAAAGGCCTGTTGGTGACAAATATACAGCTCTGTAATAGGTCTCACTGAAGCTTCGCTGGTCTTTGCTTCAACACTCATGACTGCGCAGGTTTGTCGCTGTGCTCACTGTAAGCACGTGTTCACTTTTGCAATCCTTGAGCTTTTTATTTGAGCGCCTTGGAGAGCAGACAGGGGGCACAAACACAGCAGCTGGGTGACAAGTACGAAAACCAGGTATGAAGACGTCTTCCCTGTTTTTAGTCTAAATTCCTCGCTTATTTGTTTGATTAATTTGCGCGACGGCGTGCCGTAACCCCGTTCTGTCACACGCCTCCTTCACGGGGGTTTTATTTTAGCGGGGCGGTAAGTGGCCCCATAATGTCAATGTAATACTGGGTCAGGCTTTTTTTTTTTTCTTTTTCCGAACGAAGGGATGAGAAAGGCGGGGGCTCGTAGTGGATAGACAGAGTGCGGGGAAAAGTGTGGGATGAGAGGAGGAGGAGGAAAACGTCCCTCGTTCATCTTCCGAAAGTGTGTGTTAAAATAACACCTGGCCTGACTGGATTCACTGTGGGTGTGCTGGAAGCATCTCACAGCAATTGTCGGTGGAGATGCTCTTGCAGACTCAGTGAGTGGAAACACAGGGGAGAGCTGGATCTTATGCTTGATAATAAGGAGCAGATTCCTTTATTAACATTTGTGAGAACCTGCAAGCCTTAAGCGGTCAATAAGTTGGTGGGTCGATATGTTTGGTATGAACTTATGAGTTTTTCTTTTTTTTTTTTTTTTTTTTTAGGGGGATGGGTGATATGACAGTTAGATGGTAGAGTTAAGAGGGATGGAGGTAGAGACATCTTGCATATTCAACGCTCTGTCGCCCGGCTGTCATTGGCCAACTGAGCTTTGAGGAGATTGCGAACTAGTCGAATTACCGGCCGTGCTCGACTCTGTCTCCTGCTCTGACAAGCCTGTCAGAAATGGGATTTAATCTCTTAATAACGCACTGAGCTGAGATGTTTTTTCCCCTTCCACATCCCCCTCCCCCCTCATCCCCTCTCGCTCGATCCTTTTCTCTCTTGCCATCCTCTGATCATATCTGCTAATGTCGACAAATCGGGTGTATATTTAAAAGTGAAATATCCATGTCTGAATATCTCACATCCCCTTCTGTCTTTTCTATCAGTATCTTTCCATCTCTAATACAAGTTGTCTTACTACATCATGATTGATCATGGCCTGAGTGGTCAACACCAGCTCTCCTCCTCCAACTCCCCCATCCCCCTGAAATGAATTGTGATCAGATGCACTTTAACTGAGAAGTAGGAAGCTGAATTATTGGTGATATTGGAAATCACGAGGAGGAGTCGGGGAGGTGAGCAGGAAGTAGACTGAGTTTTGGTGAAACAAGTGGAGGTGTACCCAAAAACATTGGATGGTGACAACAATTGGATGATATTTGGCTTGACAGCAGGTTGAGCCCAGGGCAACACTCTTCAGTGCGGAGTTATTTGCAGTAAGAAGACATCTGAAGTTATTTTCAGAATCTGTAAGATTAAAGGATGATGCACGTGGAGCAGCTGCTCCCTCATTTTTAAAATTGGAGGTTCAAACCTTGCCACTTTAGAAACAGTGATATTTCAGACTAAGTGTTTGAAGTTTTTGAATAAAAAATACCAAAAATTCAAGCCGGGGATCTTCAGCACAAAAAGAAGCTTATGCACATCTAATCCAATTCACTCCACATTTTACCAGGCTATACATTGACGGTTAGCTCCATCCCTTAGATTTCAAGAGCTATGTACTTTATACATGACCTCAGCAAATGCATCAGACACAATTTTCGGTTTCCTGTGGGAGTCAGCAGAACTTTTGCAGACTCTGTATTTTTTCTAAATTCGCTCCGCAATATTACAACACAACCAGACGTCCATGACTAAGAATTAGTCAGAGGAAGCGCAACAGGTGTAAGAAGATATTTCCAAAGGAAATTGATATACTTTGAGCCATTTCTGTCGCTCATTTAGGTCGTAACTATAGGGAGAATATAGAACAATGCAATGTCAAGAAAACATAAAATTGGGATCTTATTACTAAGTGATGCGATACTGCTACTGGTATCGACAATGACAAACACGTTCTTAAGATGCTTGTCTTTCTCTTTCAAACTGTTTTTCTTAAAAATATATTTTTTATGCACTCTAGCTGCAAAACCATTGTATACACGTCAAAGAATTGAGAAACACAACTGCATTTATTTACAAGCTGAAAGCTGAATTTTTTCTTTTCTAATCTAAACCGATAGCTGTTTTCCCATTCCTATACTTGGCACTCACCTTGGAGACAGTTGTAACTCTGGTGATTAATGCCCCAGGAAATGAAGGTGTTGCCAGGGACAATTTGGGAACATCGTAACTTCCTGTGTTCTGCTGGGGCTCGAAAGGCTGGAATGCTTCGGCGTACGACACCGAGCCGTTAGCTAATTAGCTAAATCAGCTCGCTTGGGCTTAATTAGAACCAGCTCGCAGACACAGCCGTGTCCTGGGGCTCTTTAATTACCCCCAGATTCATTAGGAAAGAGGAGCTTCAAGCTCTAATTAACTGGCTATGTGCACTTGCAGGTGTGTGCGTTTATAGGCATATATGCCCTTGTAATAATGTGTATGAAGGCATGTTTTTCCACCCGTACGAAAACGAGAAATTTAGAGTCCAAAGGGGAAACTCTTGCAAACTCGCAAAACTGTGTTGCAGATTTAACAGAAAACAAGGGCAAGAGAGAAAGCAAAAAGAAATAAATAAAAGTAAATAGACCACTTAATAAGAGTGGGTGAGGGTTTTCTAGAAGTAGAAAAAGGAGAGAAATGTAGAGTGACAAGTGGAGCCAAGTGTGTCAAACAGATGGATGAAGATGGAAGGAGGAAGACAATGCCAGCTTTGTGTAAACCTCGCTGTTATCTGTCTTTTCTCGCAGTTGTCCGTAGTGGATCCTAAATGTCTTGGCATTGTCCCTCAACGTGGAAAATACAAAACATGGATAGACAGGATGAAAGAAAAGAAGAGCAAACATATACTCCGTGTAGCATGTGCATTTTAGGCTAAAAGTAGTTCGTCTGCCCTCTGAAAGGTGTTTTCTAGATTTTCGTTCATGTCTTTGGCAAAATGAACAGTGCTTTGCAGAAATGTTTTTACTCCTTGAAAAAATGTTGTTGTGCCATAATAAAATGTTTAAGAACTCAGAACATATGGATACTTTTGCACCACACTGTATTTTAACTACTGCCAAATTCAAGTAATGCTATGACACTTACCACGCCAAGAGTCCTGTTTTAAGGATGAGATGAAGTCATGTTTAGGCCTCACCAACTATCTGTCAGCAAGATCGTTCAGTCAATTAGGGTTTCATGAAACGTGGTGGAGGGGTAAGCCAAAAAAAAAAAAAAATAAAAAAATAAATGGCTTGACATCTTCTGAAGTTGCAGTGAAGATCAAAGCGCACGTTTACGGTACAAATGTGAAGCCGACAGAGTTTGTCCGCATAGGGGTGAATTTCTCCAAAGCCCATATGGTTATTACTTTTAAATGGAAGATGAGACGGCACAAAATTAGCAGAGCTATTGGGTGAACAGAAAATGGCAAGTTCATGTCACGGAGCATTGAATTTTGTGTAATAGGGTTTGTTAATGCACCGTGTAGTGAGGTTCCCACAAGGGCAGATGCTGTCTTTTATGAGGCTGTCATTTCTACTGGGTTGAGCTTAGGCAACAACAACTTTTTCCGTCACTTGATAATTTGCTGTTTGCATTCAGGCTCGTTTTACTCATTGCATAAATCACAAGCGCATTGCAGGCCACTATGTCTTTTTTTTTTATGTGTGGCTTGTATGGCAATCTGGGATTTTGTGAAAAGTAGTGACAGTATAGTATTATTTTAGTTATCCACTGATAACTATTAGAGTTGTGACCTCTTGTCAATGTCTAGGATATATATGGGAATTTCCTGATACTGCTAGTTTAAACTGAATAAGCTAAGCACAGTGGTGTTTTACATTTTTATGTTTTCAAACTGTGGCAGAAGTACCAGTGGTGGCACTTTGGCTGTCAAAGAAAATATTTTATTATCAGTTTTTGCAAAGTAAATTTGAATAAATTTGTGTTCATATCAAGCTAACAAGTAACAGCAGTGATAAAGATGAGTTGCTCCAGCTCATAAACTTTTATTTAATCAAAAACTGCGAAATGAAATGCAGTGGAGAAAGATACTTTATTCACAAGCTGAAGTGGATGGCAGTAAGCGACAACTACTGTTAGCAGTGCAAGCTAACAATAATGCTTTTATCTTCATTTTATTTTATCAGTTACTGAGGAAGTGTATGAACAAAAGGAGGTTTTAATAAACCACGTATGAAAGATTTAAAGAGATAAAAAAACAAAAATTGGCAAATGTGCAACAACATGTATACAAACCTTTGCATGCAATGCAACCATGTTGGGACTATTGAGAAAATTCTAAATGATCCAACTTTAAATTGAAACTTTCTGTTTACTTTTTACAGCTTGAATCTGGAAAACGTCAAAATCTGTTAAGACTTGTTAAGAAAATAAATTTAGAATATGCTAGTTTTAAAACTTAACATGTCTTGATTGAAATAGCCTAATTATAGTTTTCAGATTAATAACTTATTCTGCCCTATTGACCTTTATGTTACCTGTAGTTACAGCAGATTGTTTGCTAAGATCTTTTTGAAAGTGCCTTTTGTCTGTCTGGGAAACAATCAGAAGTTCCAGCTTTTCACACTCATCTGTGAAAAGCCATAAAACAACAGGAGTCCAGGCCAGTACAGGAGAGTATCTGCTTCCACTCTGTTTAGACAAAGGGGACAAATGGCTTTTGATCTTGGAAACAAATTGCAGGGAGTTTCTAACTTTAGAGAGGGTCAGAGACAGCTCCTGGTTGGATGAGCAAAGATACACCTTATTTGAATAAATTAAAAGACAAGAATACGCCTTTACTATATAAATTTGTTCACGTGATGAACAAACTAGATTTGCTCTTGCAATTCTCCAAAGACGTCTTCGCACGTCTTTGCTTTTCTTTCTTTCCTTCTTCTTTTCTATTTGTCTCAGGTAAATGAATGTATGTCTCTGTTGTTCTGCAGTTTCTGTTGTAATTTCATACGTTGTCTTCTATTGGATTAAACTCTGTAATTCTGTGACGTCAACACTCGTTGTTTTCTGTGTGGCTACATGCGGTCCGCCGGGAGAACCTGGGATCCGTAAGAAGATTGAGCCAGAGATATTTCCCAAAAATATACTATAACTTAAAATCTTCTTCAACAGACTTTTGTCACTTTTTTTTTTATTCAGCAATTATAAAAAAGTTGCTGTTGTATCACTGTTCTGTGTTTCATGTCAGTTTAGCTGTACAATGAAAGTATTGAATAATAAAAAATTACATCTAACACTTTAATCGGTTGTTTTTGTGCAGCATGTGGAAAATCAAAGTTAAAAGTTTCTCTTGAGTGTTTTATGAATTATCATATAAATGAATGAAAAGTATCAGCATCATGGTGGAAACTATATATTCCCTGGATTCAGTTAATAAAAATGGCAACAACAAATCTTTGCAATCTGAAAACATTTTGCAGGGGACTTTCCCAAAAGAGCAATTTCTTTGATCTACATTCCTGGGTCATAATCCCAGTGTCCATACACAGAGAAATGAAATATGCACATACACCTATCTTTAGATGTTCACTGTGTTGTCTTTCAAGCATAAGATTGGAACTGTGCGTTTTGCAATCTTAAGGGACCGCTACAGAGATACAGAGAGACGGTATTAGAGTTACAGCACCCCGGTCCCCAGTTCTGTGGCTGCACAGCATCCTTCTTCAGGCTGTGGTCCCTTCAGGAAGAAGGAGGATTCCCATCCATCTTCTCAGAGTTAGGATCTTGTCAGGCGGAGTGCTTCTTTTTGATCCCTACACCTAACAGTAAGCTCACCTCTCTGGTGATGCTGCCCAGAAACCTATCTACAACAGAACCACGTGTAACAACCCACAACACAATGCTCTAAAACGCTTTGATTAATTGCACTAATTAATACCAGATGTTTCATAAACTCTTGCTTCTCATCTTTTACAGGAGAATGTGATTTGCTCACACTTGTTACGTCACTAATCAGCAAATGTCACTTTAAAGTTAGACATTATTTGATATACAGGTACATTGGATTGATTCCTCTTAAATAAAATAAAACGCTTCCACGTCTTAATGTTTTTATGCAGTGCCCTGCTTGACTACTCAGACCTTTTGAAACATGAAGTTACAACAAAACATGTCTATAAGTTTTAGTATATTATATTAATTTGTGATATGATTACTTCAACAAGGACAAGGGCAGCTGCTCATAGTCAATGGGAAGATGGATAAAGTTAAATACTGAAATACATTCAGAGCCTCTATAAAACAGCGCAGATCAAAACATATTAATGTAGTTAAGATGGTCCGATAAAAGCATGGGCCTAGATCTGATTAAGAATTTGCAGAACGATTTAAAATGTGATGTTTGCAGACACAACATCCACTGAACTTGACCAAGCTGGAGCTAATTTGGAGCAGGTCTCTAGATCTGCAACACTGGCAGAGAAATGCCCTCCAAAGACTCACAGCTGTAACAGCAGAGTAACGTGTTTATGCAAAGTATTGACTCATTGATGTGCAATGCAAATCTAAACCAGACGCTTTAACAGTTTCATCTGGAAAAATAAACTGAGAGTGATGTAACATTTGCCCCCAAATACACAAGTTGTGTTGGTTTGTCACATAAAACCAAAAACCATTCTGTTTGTTGTAACATAGCAAAATGTGAAAATCTTTCCAATGTGCTGCAAATCCTTTGAGGTTAAAGCAAATGTGTTTTTAACATATTCCCGTCATGTTGTATAGAAGATTTATGCGTTGTAAAAAGGTTCTTTAAATTGCTATAATGTTTTGGACGCGCGCAGCAATATTTGATGGGTCTGCAGGGCAAATTTGTTCTTCAGTTTCACTTCATCTCACTTCCAGACTAAGAAACGTGTCAAAGTTACAAATCCAGCCATCACGTTTATGTCTGGACCACGTTTGATTGAATAATCAGCTAGTTATTGTATTTTGATATCAAGATAGCTTTCGTAGGTACCTGTCAAACAATCATAGGTGGAAAGCCTTTGAAAATTAACCCTGGGGAAGCTCGCTGTGTCTGGATAAACTACACATGTTTGAATTGTCTGTTCACTAACAAAACTTTGAGGAATGAGACAAAACCACCATTTATAGAACAAACATTCATTTTTTCTCCGGATATCTTCTCAATGACCTTGTGATTATTTATTATGTCACTACGTATTGACATTTACTATTCTATCAAAGTAAAACCTTTGACTGATGTTCATTAATGTAACATGTTTCCTATGCTAAAATCTCTTCCCAGCTATAATCCAAGACGTTCATAGGTGCTGTACACACTGACTTTCTGTGAAAAACAACCAAGTTAAGTAATTTGATTGTCGTACAAAAGGGCACTAAGTGGCTGGAAAATACATAATATCACTCCATAATAATATATGGTAAAACTAATTAGAGACTCTGTAGTTACAATAATATATTGTCAAGTTGAATGTTGACATTATTATCTTACTGTGTAGGTAAAGACTTTCTATTTTTTAAATAGTTACTTCTTAGTTTTTTGGCAGCTGAGTTGACAAATGGATTTTGTTTAGTTTTGTACCACTAATCGAGCATAGCGCAATTCTGTGAAACAGAGAAAACATGTTTTGACTTTATAACAGCAAATCTCGCAGATTATAGGCAGACATGCAGACTTTAAAGTTTTCTTAGAACATATTTACCTCATTAACATTCCCTGTGGTCTGAAAGTTACAGATTCCTCTGTGTAATAAAGGCAGATGTTTTATTTTATTTTTTTGTTATTCTGCATTTCCACACAAAAAACAACTTCATGTGTTTTCAGAGTAGCTGTTGTTGAGTGAGAAGTTCGTCAAGCCAGCTGTCAGATTTCTTCCTCTGTGTTGTTTATGATGTGTACATGTCTTTCTGCGCTGTTCACAAAGTGCTGCGCCACACTCTGTCAGCCCTGCATGAGACAGACTTTGTATGGATTCATTGATTGACAGGATGACTGGAAGCTGCCAGGCTTGAAGCATTGAGTCGGCTCAGTCGATTTGTCCTTGGCTGACAGAGAGAGAAGTGTGATGACACACAGAAAGAGCAAACTATTAATTCAGAGAGTCAGTGTTACAGAGAACAGCAATGCAAGGACAGCACTAAAAGCGATCAGAAGGAAAAGAGGCCAAAGGTTTGATGAAAGTGATGATAACGAAGATTAACTGAATGAAAAGGATCAACTTTTATTAAATGGTTAAAGCAATGTTTTATTGTACAGCAGGTTTCAGTACAGTTACACTGACCCTTTTATGTGACAAAATGGAAATTTTGTGTGTTTGTCGAGACTTAGGGTACTTAAAAGAAACATACAGATGGTACAAAGTAGTTATTTATGACAAAGTGAACAAAAGTTTGAAATAAAAACAGACAAAATGTAACATTTACTCAACAGTGCAGGAAATATAATATGAAATATGTGTTGAACTAATAGCTTATTAACATTTTAATAGCTTCATATTATGACTTCAAATACTCCACATCTCAATGTTCCCAGAAGAGCTATATTAAAATTAAGGTTTGAATATGGTTTTTGCTAGAAGTCTTACAAACAGAAGACAACAAAATTAAAACCTTTTTACTTTGCTCACAATTTATTTATTTATTTATTTTTGTTAAAAAGGGGTGTTTCTAATTAAATTTATTTTTTTGCTCTGTACCGACTGTGAGTTCAGATGAGGTGTTTGTTTATAATAATTCTACGATAAAGTTAATATGATCAGTGCTGTGTGTTTGATGGAGAAGCTTTAAAGTGCAGTCCAATAACAAAATTTCAGATTTTCATATTTTGATGTGCTTCCTAACTGCTTCCTAACTGCAGTTAGGAAGCAGTTTCCTAAAGTCCTATCCTAACATTTGGATGTTTAATTTGTTTTTGATAGGACTAGTTGATCATTTGGCTTGTGACATTGAAAACAGCTTAAACAAACGTTTTGGTTTGAAGTGTACATCTCAGCAGTACGTTGGTATCTGTTGGAACAGATGCCACTGTTAGCACAATGCTAAACAGCTAAAAACAAATATCACTGAAAAATCCAGATTTGATAAGTTTACAAACTAATGCGCCAACGTTTTCAGTGCTAAAATCGACTGCATGGATTGTGAGGGAACGTGGCAACATAAAATCACAGAAAGTAGACCAGCAACAGGCATCAGGAGTTGACTACAGCAACGAGTCCCAGATATCAACAAATACTTTAATCGGGACCTCGACCTATTCAATGTTTTGAACTGCAAGAAAGACACGCTATCTTGCTAGCTAGCTATTTAGCTATCTCTTCAATATAAATTTCTGAATCCACTTTTCTACTTCAAGAATTAAGTTTGTGTTTATATTCCACCATCTTGTCTAGTACTTATTCATATCTTATATATTTTTGACATTGTGTCAATTTTGTCCCTTAACTGTTGACTGAGAGAACCCTGCTCAAAAATGCCCATGAGCCTGGATTGTAGGAATCATGCACAAATAAGAAACCTTGAACTTTGAACCTTGAGTTATCTTAACAAATAGAGTGGAAGCATCATGTAACTAATTTTGAATTTTGAAGGTATGGTGATGATTAAGTGCTCAAAAAAGAGGTCATTTGATTGATGGAGGCTGGAATGCTTATCATACCAATGCTAGTGCTAATGCTAAAGGTAAACAAATTGTTATAGCTTAATTATGTTTGCTAAAATCCTGCCAATCAAACTGAGATTGATGAATATAAATACAAAAGTAAATGCTATGGGGACAGCGCAGCACATTATGTTGACATCTAGATGATAAAATACATATGATAACGCCAATACCGTTGTAAATTAGTGTTGATAATTCTAAATGTAAATGCTGAGGGGGGTGATGATTATCTAATAATTGTGTCGGACTGTAACGATGATAAAGTCGTTACTTGTAATTATTAATGCGAGGACGTTTTGTTCTGAGATTTGTTGATGCAGCCCCATTATTTTCGTAATGATGATAAAGATCAAGGTGATAACAAAGCAGCGGTAGCAACCTTTGTGTGAGTAATAGTTACACATGTTCCATAAATATCCTGTTTACTCTCCCACTGTTTGATCTAACAGGTCTGCGAGGCAGACTCGCACAGACACTCCGAGTGCAGTATTGCAGAAATGACAGTCCTCCCTTTCCTTCCAGCTGTAGAGAACGCACCTTCAGCCATTCATCAGTGTCACCCTGTCGCCGTCGGTTACAGCCCGGGGCCCGTCGCGTCTTCATTACGGTCCAAATAAATCTGAAATAAAACCACAGATGATTTATTAGCTTCCGACGGCGTCGTGCTGGTTAGCATGGTCTGCCGCCACTCTGGCCTAGAGAGACAGTTCCCCGACATAAGCAGCAGAAATGTGATGTGACAGGGAGATGTTGGTTTGATATCAGTTTGTGATCACAAATTTTACCTGATGAGAGGAAGGGGGCACGAGGGAACTGTCACAGGCCAGTGGTGTTTGTCTGACGCATCCCTGCATGACACGAGGAAGGAACACGGAGGCCACAGAGAGCCTTTAGGAAGAAAGCACAGTTGGCTTGTTCTCCCCATCCACTGAAGGGTGAAGTATGTCTTTTTTTTTATGTGTGTGTGTGTGTGTGTGTGTGTGTGTGTGTGTGTGTGAGAGGGCGGAGGGAACTCATAAAGCTGTTAAAAATCAGCCTTTGCATTATATATAGTATATATAATTGTGTGCGATTTTAAAACTAATGCATTCATACAGGATGCCTATCTTTGCTTTACTCCACATTGGCTGCATCCTTCTGAAGCTGCTGAAACAGCTAACAATTTGCAATTAAATTATTGGTTTTCTTTTATTTATCACAGTTATGGACAGTTTTCTCAACTTCGATTCAGAAGCTGCAGAAGCCACAGTTCTTCCTGTGTAGTCAGTCACCTTGATGAAAAGCAAGAAGGTGATTTATTAAATATAATGATTCCTTGGACGAAACAAGCTGTGCATGTGCAGCCACTGACCAATGTGCAAAACACATGTGGATGCCTGTTGAGAGGGATAGCATGAAATATACATCCTCACCTCAAATGTAGTTGCAGTGCATGCAAAACCAGTGTAAAGCATGTAATGATTAAGATAAGAAAAATGTTTCTCTTTTTCAGAATGTTTGCTTTTCTGGTTGGTAAAGAATTTATTTTAATCTCCCAATTAAGCTCGTTTTCACGATCATTTTGTGTCGTCTTTTCTACGTCTCTTACAATAGGTACATTTTAAGAAGCAGAGGAAAATAGCAATGGCACGTTGCTAAAGTAATTTTAAAATAGATTTATTAAACAAAAAAAAGAAACAATGTGTACAATTTTATATATAACTATAAACCATCTGGGTTGAAATCTACAATGGCAAAAATTTCATTCGTTTTTGGAAAATTATGGTCTGACGGGACAAATTGATGTTCACAGATGCTCTTCATCCATTCAAGGAAGAATGGGCAAAAATGTACAAATCCATGCCACACTTTCTAGATTTACATTCACTCGCATTACACCTTTACTTTTAATTTTCTATATTGTCGTTAACCTAGGACAGATAAAACTATGTTGTTTTCTCATGGTGACCACTAACATCGGCAACTTGATAAACTGACAATAAATTTTAGAGACCAACATTTCTTTCAGTCCTGGTTTTTATACAATCGATTTAACTTATCCAACAAATCTTTTTAGATTTGATTTTCTATTTCTTTAAAAGGTCACTGATTTACAGACAACTGTATAAACTGAAGTCTTGCACTTCATCATTCTCTTTATAAATGACCCACTTTATTTATTTGTGGAAGAAAAATAAAACTTGAGGATGTCTGTACCTTCTCTCCGTCCACATGTTGTTTCTCTTTCTTAAGAGACGCAGTCTGCCCCGACTGTGTGCTGCTGAGATAAAAGGTCAGGATTTAGTCTGATATTTGTTTTGTGCCCAGCCGTGCCTCTAACCCTGGAGCTGGTCCCGGTGTAGCCCGTCGCAGCGGAGCCCAGTCCAGATGACAGAGCTCCAGCTGACTCCAGGCCAGTTCAGCGGGGAGAGGCACAGCTGAGACCTGCAGGTGTCACATTGTCCTGGTTGTCACTAACCCAATTACACCTGGACCACTGGGGACAAGCTCGCTCCACTATGAGGTACGAAAGCACAGGCACACATTTATGTACAGGCAGTTTTAATACATGGAGATATCAAAGACGTGTTTAAGGGAGAAGATGGGGGTAAACTCAAGTTTTAACTAAAGAAAAAAGAGAAGACAGGAAGTTATTTCTAAGTCTGCTAATTAATCGAACATTAGTAAAACCACAGAGTGGACGAAAGCAAGAGAAAAGACACATTAAAAGAAAATTCTTATTTTAATTTTATGCTGTAATTCCCATCTTTCCTTTTTTTTACTGTTCTCTCGCCTTTATTATGTCTGTCTCAGTGTCTTTTTTGCGTTTTTAAACGTGTATGAACAAACATGTATCACTGATTAAATATTTGCATCCATAATTGCAGTAAAGCAGCTAAATATGCGGGTGTTTGTGTGCCAGGATAACATATTTCTGATATTATGGGGACACAGATGTGTCTGCATAGTTGCATAATGGGGAATTGTGTCAAAAGCAAGTTCTCGTGATGTCAATCATTATTTTTTTATGGCAAAACGTCCTTTCATTTTACTGTTAGGCAGGCTCTTTTTCTGTATAAAGATAGATTAATGTGTGTAAGTCAGTGTAAAATCCTCTTAAGTCATGGAAACACAACTGTGCGTGAGTGTGTGTTTGTATGTGCGTGCTCTAATGGTGTTTAATGCCCAGACTAATGGTTTCAGCAGGGAATCCTTGTGCCGAGCTTTAGTCCAGGCCCAGGCTGATCGCTGGCAGGACCATTCCTCATCTTGATACCGCATGGAGGTGAGAGCCAGGGGAACACATACACACACACACACACACACGCACACATGCGCACACACACCTGCAGCCTTTGCCTCTCACCAGCTACTGTGATCTCTGTTTCTTTTCCTTTGTTTCCTATTAGTTCTTGCATTTTATGTCTCTTGCTACCTTATAAGCTGTCTCCCCATTTCTCTTGAGCTACGTTTTTTGCTCCTATTGTTTTTATTAGCACCCTTCCAGCTAAAACAAAAATAAAAATTGCTTGCCCATTATGATTTTTTTTTTTTTTTACTTAAGTAACAATGCTTCAGCACCGAATAGGTATCAGAACTATCTAAAATGTTTCCCTTAGAAGAGCATTTATTGGACCCTCAGGTTAAGACACACAAGAAATATTTCCCGTCACAACCTATTGAGGTTTTGGGGCTTTATGAAGTGGTGACTGAATCTAACAGATGTCCCCAGACTGCTGGAGCTGAAGGTACGGGGTTGGTGTAGAGCTTTAATTCTTAAAAAAAAAAAAATGCACCAAGTACAATCTGTTTACCAGTGAGTGGGTTAGGAGGTTCTTTAGAGTTTTGACCAATTTTATATGTGACACATAAAATCAATCATTATTCCTACTACTGCTGAAATAATCCAACATGTAGATTATTAGTTGTAATATTGTTATTTCTATTTATATATTGTTGATTGTAACGCAGAGAGTCAAACAGAGATATGCTGTAATTAACACCAGCTGAATGTATAGCCCGATCTAGTCAGATTTTGCTTCTTATGAATAACATTAATGTTCTAGGTAAAAATAAACAGGAACTTGGATTCTGGAAAATATATTAAAAATGGAGTTCATGAAGAACAGTTAGAGTCCATTGATGAAATAAATAAAGCAAAGTATCCTACCAAATATTCCATTCAAACAATCCTCTTGCAACTGAGACAATCACTGAGACTGTAATGACAATTAAAAATCACTACAACCTGCAACCTCTATCTGATATTAAGTTGATTCCTAAATATAGAAAAAACAAATTCAACTAGACAATACTAATGTACCGTGTTTTCATGCAGCTAAACACTGAATTCCACACTCTTGATCCCAACACAAATGCATTATTCATGCTGGGTGCTACTAAAATGAAACACAAACACATACTCCATAGATGTGGCAACAATTGATGTTTTATAAAATCTATAAATCTAAATCTATAAATTTGACCGGATGTAGATTTGTGTGATTCCTAACAAGCCAACATACATGGAAACATGAAAACATTGTGTGACAGCATTCAGATGTCATGAATTTAAATTTTGCATAACAGTAATATATTTAGCTTGCTGAAGAAGTCTGTCTGCAGAGTTTGTAGTGAGGAAAGTGGATTTATCGCAATACATATTGTCACTGTGATATTTGATAATAATAATAATAATATTGCAAGCTGCATTTTTTTCTAGCATCATGCTGCAGTGAGTGATGTTTATGTGTAGTGTTTTTGGATGAATCTGTAAGCGCAACCCTTGCTTTGAAGCTGTTTGGATTTGGGCGCCATGAGGCCTTATCGTTGGCCCTTATTGGTGCTCGTTTCTTGGATTCGAGGTAACTTAAGGACCTTTCTGACATTTTGGAGAGAACATAGGAAGCTGGAATTGAATGCAGAGGAGACTTTTGACATAGTAATAAGTGAGTTTGCATAATGTTGATTCTGCAGTCCAATGTTGTGGACTGTGTCAAAGAAGACTAGCCTCGTATTAGGGGAAATCGTATTTGTGGGTTTCTGCACAGTGGCACATTTGTTAGCAACGTTGCCTTTCCAAAAGAAGTTATTGAGTTAGAATCCCAGATTGGCATCTTTCTACACAGAGTTTGGATATTCCCCCTTTCATCTCTTTAATAACTTGTCTTTAGATGTGAGTGTATCCGTGCATCATTATTTGCACTGTTACCCTGTGATGGACTAGCGAGTTGTGCAGGGTGTGCTCCACTTTAGGCCAAATGAACGCTGGAGTTGTGACACCGGCCCCGGCAACCCTGCATAAAAAAGCAGGTATAGACGACGGATGGCTGGATTTGTGGGTTGAAGCAACTGACTTTTGAAAGAAAAGCTGATTGAAGAGCATCATGATGAAGAGGAAAGTGCAAGGTGGTAGAGGTGGAATATGGATGGCAGAGTGTAAGACAAAAAAGTAGGCGGGGAAGTAAAAGGGTGCATGTGGATGTAACAGAATGCAGGGTTGAAAATGAGAAGAAGGCATGGGGTATTTCTGTATGTGTGGGTGTAGGTGTAAGGAAGCAGGAGGTATATGGGTATATTGGTGCCGGGCAGCGGGGCTGGGGGTGTGTGTCAGTACAGATGCTCTGTGACCGGGTGTCACAGCTCGGGCCAGGAAGCTGAATCCACCGATTAATCACCAGGCCCCTCCGCTTGTAATCAAACGGGCTCTGGCCATGATGTATGAGCCATGTCACAGTTACTGACTAACACACACACACACACACGCAGAGACACACACACACACATGCTGCATTCACAGTTCATCACATGCACACGTGCAGTCACAAACGTATGAGGACGAACAGACGCACGCGGCACCCAGAACAACCTCTGGCGGCTCACCGGGATTATGGCTGTCTTCCAAAGGCCACTGGGGCAGACTTCAAAGGCGCAAACATAAACATCGTACAAAACCCAACACATTAAAATCTTAGTCAGCAGCACAGCGCGAGGAAACAGAAAGACCCGGAGAAAAAGAGTGGGAGCTGAGAAAAAAACTAAGGTGAGTCAGAGGGAATTTGGGACTAATGAGGAAGACTGATATACTGAATAATGGGAGTAGAAGAAAGACGGATGAAAAGATCGGAGTCCAGAGAAAGAGGCCTGTAAATGAACGAATCAGGGAAGAGATAATGAGCGAATGAGCTCCATGAGCTCCAGAAGGAAGTGAGGAGCTGAGGCTGGGATGAAGAGGTGAATCCATGGGGATGAGGGTAAAGCTCTTGGTCAGCGGTTTCCACGGCAGCACCGGACAGGGTAGCTGACAGGATGAATAATTTAGGACGAGGTGTGTGGACATCGATCCCACAATTCACTTTGGCCTGATCACACTGACCCGTGCACAGACTCTCACAGAGGCAGACGCACTTAAATCACCACAGATAAGAGCTGACCTCCATCAAACCTACATAGTAGCAAATGATTGCCATCTTACAGCCATTATTTTGGCTACAACACAGTTAAAACGCCATTATCTCCAGCTTTACTCTGGCGTTAATGTGCACTTCTGGCATGCTTATCAAACAGCACCCTTCTTATTTAGTGGCAAAGGTGTATAAAAATAATAAAATATCTCTATATTTCACTGTAGTGGATGATCTTACATTGATAAAATTAAAGACATTTTTACTTTTAAAGTCAGTACATTTATTCCATGGGGAGAAATCAATATAACGAAAAGTTTATGCTTTCTTTGTTTTTCAATTTTGAAAATTTCCTAGAAGAAAATTTTGAGTAGAGCAATTTCAAGCTAAATTTCTGATCCATGACACAGAGGCCCAAAACCAAAGAACATGGGTTTTAAGTAAGACTAATGTGCTTTTACCTTTATAAATCAATAAGTGGCTCGAAAAAAAAAGTGCTCTGTATTTCAAACTCAGGAACCTTTGGGGCTTTTAATGACTTAAATAAGTAAGCAATAGAGTATCATACAACACTGGTACTTTTGACTCATTGAGGAATTAAAAAAAAAAGCAAATATATCAGGTTTGGTCCTATTGTTTATAATTTCAACTAGACCCAGGTTAAGAACCACAGATCTAATTCAAAGTGAATTTAAAGCTGTCTTGAGTGTTTTCGTAGTGTATATGTGTATATGTTTTACTGTTTTAATGTCACAAGTGGCCTTTATTCCTTCTACCACCGATCCACACAGCACCTTGTAGTTCTAAAAAAGCTAAACCTCACATGCAAATTAATTCTATATTACTTCCTGAAGACTTACTTATTATATCCTATGTTCATTAATTGTGGTTCCCTAAATAGACCAGGTAGTGCTAATGGAGTACAACAGATTAAAAATGCATGATCATACCAAAATAACAGTCTTCCTATTGCTAGATATTATTTATCAGAGCCACATCTCCACACTATAGAATGGCATAAGCAAGACTGTATAAATGTATCAATTTTTGAATTAATTATGAATTGACAAAGGATTAGTCAGTTCTTCAAAATTCAACGGAAAACTAAGACGAAGAGACAAAATGACCAGCACTCATTGAAGCTAGCGATTTATTTTCTTAGTTATTTGATCATTTATGTATATCTACATTTAACTGAATTTTACCACTAGTGCTTTTTAGAGAGTTTCATATACTAATCAAATTATATGGATGATTACATGAAGACTCAGGTAACATCTGCATCTTTTTTTTTTTTTGCCTGTGTTGATAGACGCCAATGACTGTGAATGCTGCTAGCTTTCAGTGGTTTAATCTGTCTAAAGTCCTTCCTGTTTGGACCCCATACTTCCTGTCAACTACAACCTGATACTTCCCAGTTCAGGCACATGTCTTTCATGCTCGTTGCCTCCGATGCAAACCAAACACAGACGCCCCCACTGTTTGTTTTTCCTGCAGGAAAGAAGCAAGGGACAACTTTTAGATACTTATTTACATGGGGAACCTCTAATTGAGCAACTCCGTGCCGCCCGATGACAAATCGTCATATTTCACCACTTTATTACTTTGGCGAGATTGATATTAAACCCCGGTTATAATGAACATCCACTTAAATGGCAGTCTTACATTTTTTTTTTTTTAGCAACGTTCCCTCAGCCTCTGGCACAACACAAAACCATTTTTAACCCGGCAGAACAATGTTTCTCCGAAATCTCCCCGGCTTCGCAGGCACCTCTCCTCTTCATTCATCACACAGCCTGAACAAGTGACCGGGGAATGACCTCGCTCGCACGCAGACGCTCACACACATACACACACACTGGCAAACTTGGAATCATCCCACACAAAAGCATGATTCATTTATCACAAACGATGGATACCTTGGAACACATGCTCCAGCACGCGCCCTCGTACACTCCCACGTAGACACGTACCTCGGCGCGCACGCTCACGTGTAGCGGCTCCTTTCACATCCGTTACAGATGGGTTCTCCTCCTCCTCGCTCCTAAATGAATATAAATATGTCTCTTTGACATCATTCATCTGCCAGAGATGAACACATTTGCCTCATTTTGCCAAAAGAGGCAGTGTTGCCTTCTCTTGTGTCGCAGAGAGACGCATATGGGGAAACCGAAATTGAAAAGCAGAGTGGCGGCAAGGATGAAAGGTTCAGAAATTAATAATAATCCAGCGGCATCTGATACGGCCTGGGACCGAACTGTAAATGATAACGCAAATGCTTAATGCGGTTTTTGTTTTGCCCTCCCACAAAGACACGCAGGAGAACAAACTTCCCACTCTTTTTTAAACACATTTCATTTGCTGCTGCCTCCGACGATCAAATCCGATCCCATCTCTTGTGACGGCGAGCATTTAAGACGTGGTGCTTTGCGGCCCATCAGCGGCATCCTCCACCTGTGCAAAACACCTTAAAGGTGCCCTGACATAATCGGTAACAATCAGGGAGAAGATGACGGCCAGATGATAAGCCGAAGGAGATATGATGGGAACAGATTGAAACAAAATGGCGGGTGACGTGGCACAAGGAGTTATGTTGTACGGGCCAGTGACGAGAATTCACGGAAGAACGCCAATCAAGTGTTTGAGAGATAAAGATCATCCAGGAAGTTTATTTTTGTTCTCTTAGGGATCAAAGAAGGAAAGCAATACACCTGTTGAGAAACCCCTTCCTGCCACATTATAAAAAAAACAAAAAAACTCTTCCATGTCATTAAGACATCCTTCAATTATAATTTAGAAACCATTACCAAACATGACCCGTACACTCGGTCGCAACGTCTTCTTAATGTTCTGCCAGTGACGCCCTGAGGGAGGCGACAGCGGTTTTCAAAGTGAACCAGCTTCTGCTGCAATCTGTGCTCCATATGTCATTAAGGCCATTAGGGAAACGCTGCGTTAACGTTAAAGCTACAGCGCCAGCCTGGTTGAATGTGAGCCGCTGTGGGTCGACATAAAAGCGCCGTCTCACTTTGTCTCCCCTTCCTCTCTTTGTCTGGCTGCCTGCCTTAACAAGCCATTGTCTTTCTTTCCCACCACCATGCTTTTCGGAACTGCATCCTCCATTTCCCCGCTTTGAGTCATTTCTCTTTCACTTTGCCCTCCCTCCACCCCCCGCTGCCTGTCTATCTCACCTTCACAGGCGCTACGCTCTGCCACTGGGGGCAGTAGAAGAAAGGGGCTTTGGGTTCTTGGGATAATACGACCAGTGAAGGAACTCTGACATTCCGAGAAATTGTTCCGGTTTTATTTATATCACCATCTTTTTTGTTCTTAGATTTATTTAGTTTAGCTTTTTTATGTTTATTTTTGATATTATTTTATAGTATTTAGAAAGAAAATAGAATCCAAATAGCATGCAATAACCTAAAGTGACACAAATTTTTTAAAAAAAATTCCAAACCTGTCTTTTACAGAACAAAAAAGATAAAAAGTTTCCATTTTGTCTCCATTTCATAAAGTAATTCATATGAGGACATAAACAAATGAGAAACAAAACATCAACTCTTGAAATGTACCCCTCATTCATCCTGGGAATTGTCTGTCTTCAGTATGATTTTTATATCTCACCAGATTTTCAAATGCATTGCAGTAACGAACCCCCCTGTAACTAGGGCACATTTCTTTTAGTTTTTAATTTATATACACTTATCCTTGCGAGATAAGCCTGTCTGCAGGGTCCATTGGGTGAGAGGCCGGTGGTTGCACCCTGGACAGGTTGCCAGGCCATTGCAAGGCAACACAGACACACAAGACAAACTACTGTGGACCAAATAAGCACAGTCTAAAAACATGACTGTGTTTGGATTGTGGGAGGAAGCCTTAGTACCCAAGAAGAACCCATCCATCCATCCATCCATCCATCCATCCATCCATCCATCCATCCATCCATCCATCCATCCATCCATCCATCCATCCATCCATCCATCCATCCATCCATCCATCCATCCATTTTCTTTACACCCTTGTCCCTTAGTGGGGTCCTGAGGGGTGCTAATGCCTATCTCCAGCTAACGTTCCGGGCGAGAGGCGGGGTACACCCTGGACAGGTCGCCAGTCTGTCGCAGGAACCCACACATGCACAGGAATAATATGCAGACTCTTTGTAGAAAGACCCTAAGCCAGAATTCACACCCAGGACGGCAATAGTGGCCATCAATGACACTGTTCAGTCATTTTACTTTTTAAAACCATTTTAAAAATGTATTTTTAGGTTCAGGGACCAATTTATTTTTAGCTTTGGGTCAGGTTGGTTTAGCTTTTTCTATTAATATTTTGTATTTCCTCTGATCGTCTTCGTCTAACATTAACATTTGTTTGATGACTTGAAATGTTATTTTTCAACAAAAAGGAGGAAAGGGCTTTCATGGCACTGTAAATATTTTGAGAACCAAAGTTTCAAATAGCTTGTCAAAATTGGAACGATAACTATTGCAAACAGTGTGTATTATGACCTTATGTTGACAATGTTTTTGACTCTATGTGCTATTGCAACAAAGTTTGACATATTTGTCCTAATATAATTTATTTGGTTTCCAGCACAGTTTGTGATCCCTAATGAGCCTTAAAGATTTGCTTTCATAAACTATGTTTTGAAACTTTACTAAGAAAAATGCACCTGCACATTTTTCTTTTATTTTAGGCAATAGAAATGATCTTTGTTGATTCAACAACGCATCACAGTTGGAAACCAAGAAACCAGTAGGGTATGTTCACCTAGAGGTTAGCTAGAGGTCAGCGAGTGTAGTGTCATGTCTCTGCTCCGATCCCGCCACCCCTCCCGTTTCTTCTTCCTCCTCCTCGTTTCTTCTCACCTCCTCCTTCCCCATTCCTGTGACAAAGAGAGCCAGTTTGGTTGCCAAGGAAACAGGCTTTTTCCACGGCGATGTTAGAACACGTGGGAAGGGCAGGGCGGCTTTTGTTTCGCTCCCGAGATGAAGGATTTTCCACATGCATGTTTAATCGCCAGACTTATGGCCCCCGAAGCCCAAGAGCCCCGGCCCATCCACCACCGCCTGATTATGCTCAATGGAGCTTCTGACACCGTCATCTTGCCTGTTTTATCACACTTCGCGGCTCTCACAGCGGCCAGCCAAGCCATTGTTGCACAGCGTTCCTGATGAGACCACAGCTGGGACCGCAGATAGTCAGATCAAACAAGGAAGGCACACATGCATCCATTAATGGGTGCACCCCTGGTCAAATAAACGTACACAAGGCTGGGCTTACAATCCTTTTTTGCCTTTTCGTGCATGTTGGCACCCACCCAGTTCTCTTTGGCTTCGCACAGCAGGGGGACAACATGGCTGATCTCCACGGGAACTGTGTGCCATTCTGCTACATCTGTGATGTATGTGGTGACACTTTTAACCCTGTGGTGAACTCTATATTGCAGGGAGACTATCCCCCCCCCCTCAGCCCCCCTGCTATTTGTTGCGTATGGCTTGAGCTAACGATATATACAAGGGTCACGGTCTGCTACAGAGTTTGCTTCCTGCATGAGGAAGAAAAAATATGCTACCCTTATCGTGGAAACCATAAATGAAATGTTTTAAAATATGACATGTTGTTGGTCATTTATCAGTCACTGTGATTTATTGCCAATTTTTGCCAAGTATACATCAAAAGTACACCAGAAATAATTCAGATGCGGATATCTTTTGATGGTTTTGAAGATGTATTTGAGCTTCACACCCCCTTGCCCTGCACTTATAATGAAACCACTTTTTTAAGGTCCATTTTGAATCAAAATTATACCAAAAGAGTAAAAAAAAACTAGTGCATAAAACGACAGCCTGAAGGTTTTAGTCATATTTGGATGTAAAAAAAATATATATATCCACCCATCACTGTGACCAATGTCTTTAGTTGTCATTGGGCAAAGGTAGAGTACGTCCTGGATGGATCACCAATAAATAAAAAAAAAAAAGTACTGTTAATTGCTATAATTTTTAAAATCCTATAAAAATTTTATCACAAACTTTAAGAATTGTGAGAAATAAATTTGCCTTAAAATGGTGAAAATCACAGACAGGCTTATCGCTTCAGGCAGACATGACTAGACCATCGTTAAGTCACATTTTGAAGGAGGCTAGACTTCATTAAACCTCATTCATTTAGTTTATTGGAATTCTGATTGTCACAAATTAAACAGAGCATCGTGTTACGATTGAAGGAGGCCTTTGGAAAGGTAATTGGAGTATTTTCTGAGTCTGGTAAGAGGTTTACTCCAAGCACTTTAAATTAGAAATAATTTAAAGTAGCCGTTCCACTGTACAGAACATAGTCGTGGAGAACATTCAAAACCGCTGCCGTCACGCCTTGGTCTGGCTGTCCAAACAAATTCCCTAGCACTAATCGTACCAGCAGACCGCAAGAAAAAAAAATCTCTAAAAACCTTCATCACGTGACGTATAGCTGAAACATAATACCGTTGGTATGAAAGTCCATGCCTGTACAATAAAAAAAAAAAAAGAGAGTGTGGAAGTTTCACTTTCTGGAGGGTGTGCCAGAAGGGAATTTTTGCTTTTTTTTTAGCAAAATATAAAAGTCAGAGAGAGAGAACTGACACAAAGAACACGACTTCTGGAGTAATGTTCTTGACAGAGATTAGTTTAAGATTGAATATTTCGTAAACTACAACAGAGGACATGGTTTGCAGAAACCAACTACTGTATTCCAGGAAGTGGTTTTCCAGGAACATGGAGGTCATGGAAAGGGGATGCTTTAATGCAGGGAAGCCGGGCAGCTCACCATCACATCATCTACCATGAATTCCACCATGTAACAGAGGGGTATTCAGTGGAAATGTGACACCATATATATATATATATATATATATATATATATATATATATATATATATATATATATATATATATATATATATATATATATCCCTCAAAGGGTTCAATCCCATCCAACTATCGGCCAATAACCTGTCTCTCTACAACATGGAAGCTCATGTCAGGCATCATAGCGGCTAAGATAAGCGGACACATGGATAAATACATGAGCACGGCACAGAAGGGCATCGGCATAAATAGTAGAGGAGCCAAACACCAACTCCTTGTAGACCACACAGTCGCCCGAGACTGCAAAACCCGACACACCAACCTGTGCACCGCTTGGATTGATTACAAGAAAGCCTATGACTCAATGCCACACACCTGGATCATTGAATGCTTAGAGATGTACAACATCAATAGGACTCTAAGAGCCTTCATTGCAAACTCGATGGGGCTGTGGAAAACCACCCTTGAAGCCAACTGCAAACCGCTTGCACAAGTGTCCATCAAATGTGGCATATACCAAGGAGATGCTCTGTCCCCACTGCTGTTCTGCATAGGCCTGAACCCCCTCAGCCAAATCATCAACAAGACTGGCTACGGATACCGACTTAAGAATGGGGCCACAATCAGTCACCTCCTCTACATGGATGACATCAAGCTGTACGCCAAGAGCGAGCGAGACATTGACTCACTGATCCACACCACCAGGATCTACAGCACTGACATTGGGATGTCATTCGGACTAGAGAAGTGTGGCCGGATGGTTACAAAGAGAGGGAAGGTCGTCCGCACAGAAGGGGTCTCACTCCCAGAGGGAACGATAGCAGACATAGAGCACAGCTACAAGTACCTGGGAATACCACAAGCAAATGGCAACCTCGATGAGGTCACAAGGAAAGGAGCCACAGCCAAATACCTCCAACGAATAAGGCAAGTCCTGAGAAGCCAGCTCAATGGCAAGAACAAGATCCGTGCAATAAACAGCTATGCCTTACCAGTAATCAGATACCCTGCCGGAATAATTAGCTGGCCAATGGAAGAGATGAAGGCCACGGATGTTAAGACTCGGAAGCTACTAACCATGCATGGAGGGTTCCACCCCAAATCCAGCACCCTGAGACTGTACACAAGCCGTAAGGAAGGAGGCAGAGGACTAGTGAGTGTGAGAGCCACTGTCCAGGATGAAACATCTAAGATCCATAAATACATCAAGGACAAAGCCTCAACGGACGAGGTGCTCAGCGAATGTCTCAGGCAATGGGGAACAGAGGACGAGGTGCTGGAGGAACCATCATGGGAAGACAAGCCCCTACATGGGATGTACCACCGACAAATAACTGAAGTGGCTGATATCAGGAAATCCTACCAATGGCTGGAGAAAGCTGGACTCAAGGACAGCACGGAGGCCCTCATCCTGGCCGCCCAGGAACAGGCCCTAAACACCAGAGCAATAGAAGCTCAGATCTACCACACCAGACAAGACCCAAGGTGTAGGTTGTGCAAGGAGGCCTCTGAGACAGTCCAGCACATAACAGCAGGGTGCAAGATGCTGGCAGGGAAAGCGTACATGGAACGACATAACCAAGTGGCGGGCATAGTGTACAGGAACATCTGTGCAGAATATGGACTGGAAGCCCCGAGGTCAAAATGGGGGACACCCCCAAAGGTGGTGGAGAATGACCGAGCTAAGATCCTGTGGGACTTCCAGATCCAGACAGACAAGATGGTAATGTCGAACCAACCGGACATTGTGGTGGTGGATAAAGAACAGAGGAAAGCCGTTGTGGTGGATGTAGCAATACCAAGTGACCACAACATCAGGAAAAAGGAGCATGAGAAACTGGAGAAATACCAGGGCCTCAGAGAGGAACTGGAGAAGGCCTGGAAGGTGAAGACCACAGTGGTGCCTGTGGTCATCGGGGCCCTCGGGGCAGTCACCCCCAAACTGGAGCAGTGGCTCAAACAGATCCCAGGAACAACATCAGACATCTCAGTCCAGAAATGTGCAGTTCTAGGCACAGCCAAGATACTGCGCAGAACCCTCAAGCTCCCAGGCCTCTGGTAGAGGACCCGAGCTCAGAGGATGAAAGAGACCACCCACGGAGGGTGAGAGGGGAATTTTTTTATATATATATATAACATAATTGGACCCTGAAACATGGAAACACAGTAAGCCCACCAACAACTGACTGAAAGTTAGGAAATGAAAAAGCCTGGACTGAGTCAACGCCCAGTTGATCTTACTGCTTTGCTGCGTGACTAGAAATGGGCTGTATGTGCAGCGGGGCAATGTTTGTCAGGGACTGATAAATGGCAAGAAGTTATTTCATTTGAAGAGGGTAGCAAAAATGTAGGACATAGTGTTCTAACTCTAATGGTGAAAATGACCCCAAGCACACATTCAAACTGGTTTTGGAATGGATGAAGTGGACTTAAGGTAAGCTTCTGGAATGGCGCTGACCTCAACCCTACTAAAATATTATGGCTTGACATTTAGGTCTGTGTTTGAAAACCAACCAACTTAAAGAAACCCAACCAATTCTAACGAGAAAAATCTTCAAATTAATAGCCCGAATTATGACCGAAGTTTGTTGATCGCCACAAGAAGCAGCCAACCTTAGATTCACACCTGTGCACTCTAGTTTTGAAGCAATATTGCAGTTTATTTTGTATCGCTCCACCTGCCCAAAGTAAGCAGGACTTTTATAACTATCATAAACGCATGCAAGCATCTCATTGATACCAATTGCTGCCCACCTTGACCGCATTTTAAAGATGGAAGACAGCCGTGGTCTGGTTTGGTGACTGGTAGGCTTCACTGTTTGTTTGGCCCTCACGTGTTTGTTTCCGGCCTGGTTCCAGATATGTATGTTCCTTATTGTCACACAACAATTCTGCAGAGCCTCTGTGGGCACGCATTTTCCACTGACATTTACAAATCACGCACTTTGTTTCATACATAAAAAAGGGTCAAGCAAACAAAACCCGGGCCCGGATATGCAAGTGAAAACACGTTTAGATTTCTCCGGAGGTTTACATACAGAGTGACTAACCAAAGTTGTTGTGTGAAGAGACAGTCACGTATACCTCCAGTGTCTCTGACTCCATCATTGTGACATAAACATGTAAGTGTCACTGTCAATACAGAAACTTAGCACACACAAAAAAAATATGTAATTTACGACTTCTGAAGTTCAGTCAAAGGTCATGGCTTCCTGCTGTGCTGGACACATAGAGGAACCCCAGGTAAATATGTAAAAAATAATAATAATAATTAAATTAATCTTTCATAGTAGCAGCACAACCCAGCTCAAATAAAATAAAAAGTAAAGAATCCAATATTTAATTGAAGAATTTACTCCATAAGTGCCAAAAAAAAAAATCACGAGTAGTGAGCAGGGTAGTGCAGAAAAGAATGTTATTTTAGGTTCACCAAGTGTCCATAACCTGCATTAGATTTTATCTCCAGGTGTCTGGGAGGCATGCCAGGAAAAAACCTGAACACAGGTTACCTAAACTGAGCTTGGAGTTTAAATGCTTTTGGTTCAGATCAGACCAAGATTAGAGCACTCTGGATTTGTTTGGCATGTGTCGAAAGGTTAAAAAAAAAAAAAAAAACATCTCATGCCCACCCAGTGTTAAGCACGGTGGAGGATCTGTGAATCTGACGATCTGTTCTTTTTCGAAAGCTAATAGGATCATTAACAGAGTGCATGGTATCATTAACTCTTTAAAGTACTAATATATTTTCCAAAAGAATATAATGGCTTCTCCCAAAATTTGGAAAAGCTGTCATTGTTGGGTCTTTGACCTGACACTGACCCACAACAAATAACCAAGTCACCACAGACATCAGCATCAATCAACACCACAGGCTCCATAGACCTAAATCCCACAGAAAAGTTACTCTTTTTTGAATTTCCCAACCTTGTGAAACTATATAAAGTTAATGAAGAAGTGCTGTGCTGTTGTAGGACCTCCAAAATGTGTTTCACACAATTGAACAGAACCATCAATTTCTTCTTATTTTGTCCCCCAACTACATTTTTTTTAATTAAATATAAAGATTATGCTACTCCAATAAAGATGAATTTATTTGAAGGCTTTTTCGTGCTGCATCTGTGATGCCCTTGCAGAAATGAGGCATCTCTTCTGCGTTTCCACCACTAGGAGTGCTGCAGCTTTGCACAAAAACCAGTCCTCCCAATTCCCCCAGCACTGCTGCTTCTCTCACCGTGAGCCATGAGGAGCAGAGGAGGAAGGGGAGCTGACACCCAATAAAAGCTCACAAGCAGACACCCTCTTAATCATACACTTTATTATGTTTGTGCTTTACAGAAACAATCGGTTCCACATTGAACCAGTTGCGGGGTGATAATATATTGTGAGGGACGGACAGATAATGCAGACAAAGTGATTGCGGATGACAAAACAAATATATGTTCAAGCGAGATCTTAAAAATAAATCACATTTCCAGCACTTTGTGAAACAGCGACTGCAGAGACAAACAGCAGTACACGCTGAGTTTAAAGAAAACAATTTTTCTGAGATTTTTTACCATTTCTTACAACACAAAAAATTCTAAATTCTAACACACATATATAGACATTTTATTAAAGTAGTAGGGGGATTTTCTTGATTTCTTTCGCAAGTTTAGCGTAGCAGAAACAAAACAAAGGGAACATTCCATGTGTTGTTGGAGCTCCTCGGTTCTGTTTGTGCTGCTCATGGTGTGGAGGGGTCATGACCTTCGAAGATGCACTCAGACCTGCCATACCACTGGGAGGTCAACTTGAGGGTCTGAAGACAAAAGAAGCAAAGGTATGAAACATATAAAACATCTCAAGAAGCAGATAAAAATCTCAAAATTCAAGTTTATGTTATTTTGTTTCCTTTTAAAAAATATTTTCTTTGCTAAAAAACAAAAAAAGGTCAATCTAAACTATGGAAATTGGATGAGTTGTGCTCTGTGTGGAAACAACACTTTGCTCTACCTTCGACCTCCCAGCTAACTCATTGCAGGGTTGACTTATTGTCTCATTTGTCTGATTTCTATATGGACGAAGCAGCTCCGTGAGAACATATTTTAGAATTCTTTAAATGAAATCAGGCATAGAGCAAACACCACTGCAACAAATCAAGAGATAGTAAAAGAACTGACCAGGACATGGTCTTCTGGAGACGAATGTGTAACTTGTGCTTAATTTTACAGTAAATCTGGCTAGACTCTCTACGGAGAGTATGAGAACCAAAACTGGAAACTTAAAATCACAACATAGCCACTCCACATTTTGTTTCTTTTAATTTTTAGTCAAAATCGCAAATTTAAAGAAAAATAATAATAAAAAAAAAAGGTTAAACACTTTATGTCATTGTTTTGATTTCCTGGATTGCCCTCTACCTCAAGTTGCCAGTCCAAGATGGCGCCCTTGTGGTTGACCTACTGTCTACCTCTACTTCAGCTTTGGGTCCTATTGTTCTTTTCTTGTGATGTGATTTGTACTGTGGTTTTCACTGTAAAGTGCTTCCGTCACCTTCGTTGGTTGCGCTGTATAAATCAATAAATCAAGCAACCATGCAGACACACTCACACCCGAGGGCAATTTAGAGAGACTATTTAATGGTCGTGTGTTCGGATCATCAAAGGAAGCTGACTTACGAAGAGAGAGACTCTCCAGGACTTTTTTTTTTTTTTCACTGCAAAGCTACCAACTTTTCCACTGTGCAGCCTCACATTAGATCACATTATGCATTTTAGTTTAAAGAATCTCATACAGGTTCTGTTTATTCATTTATTTTCAGTGTCTTTGTATCTGGGAACTGTTTGCAGTGAACCAAAGCAGAAAGATGTTAACATTGCCTGCTTCAGCATTTGCTTATTTCTTTCCAATAATAATAATAATAATGGCACTGCAACATTTAACATTATCACATATGTGACTTGACCAAAATTTAAAAAAAGTGTGAGGGATGTTCAAATGTTAGAACTTTAGCGAGGCAAAATATACATGTAAACTGTTCCTTCCCTATCAATCACAAGTTGTGGTCGTCATGTTTGGGGACAGCGCCCATCGTCCTCCCCCCCCCCACCCTTCCCTGCCTGTGGTCCTGCCACCGTTGTTGAGTGGGTGACCTTTTCTCTCGGCTAATCCACACCAAAAAGCCCTAATTACTGCTGCCGCTCCACCGGCCTCCTCTGACCCAATAATCAATACAGCCAATTGGCTGGCGGATCGCCCCGTCAGGCACCGGAGCTTTACATGCAACTCAGAGTTAAGTCTGCGTGTCTCAACATGCGTGCTTATGCGTACGTGACCTCATGACACAGCGACGGCAATTTCATTATAAGACCTTGCAGGGAGGAAAGGCAGGTAAGGACTTAAAGGTGATGCCGTTTGGATCGGCCGCTACGGCAACAGAAAAACAAACAAGAGGATGACTAAAAAGTAACCCTACACGCACTTGTATTTACACACATCCCTCCCTCCGCGCTGAATGTTGTGACACCAGTTGACCTTATTGAGCTGCTGTTGTGCAAAGAGTCCCTGATTAGAATATCTTCCCTTTAACCTTTAGTAGAGTGACGCATCTCTGGATAGCAAAGAAATAAAATAGGTGTTTATACTGAGAGATAAAAGCATTCTGTTGACATTTTATTTCACTGAAAGTCCTGATGACTTTTTCATGTAGAGTGCTTCCTGATGATGAGCTGACAGTGTGAGAGGCGTATGCTGCCCAAAGCACTTGTACCTTTATTGCTATACCTCCTACTTTCTATCTCCTGATATTTTTTTTTTTGCATACCTGTGCATGCCTGAAAAGCCTGAGGATATCTCGGAGCAATAACAGATGCAACATGATATGGAAAAGAGGAGTTTAATTTAGACAGCTGCAGAAACAGTCATATACTGTAAAAAAAAGGAAAAGAAAAGAAAAACAGAAGTAACCAATCTTTCCCTCTTCCGTTTCCCCTCTTCCCTTCTTTTTCTGTCATTCTCGTCTGCTGACAGTCTTTGATTCTATTAGACAAGTTAATGAAAAGCAACAAAGAAGAGCCGACTGGCAGCCTGCACCTGTCAGAGTGTATGTCTGCGTATGCATACCCGCCAGTGTCTATGTCACGCTGTCTTCTGTCCTCAGGCACGCCAGTCAACACGGTGATGAGACATTAGGAGTGATGAGAAGCTCGTCTGTATGCCTCCGAGGTGGGCTCCGCTCTGCAAACTGGAAAACGGTTATGAATATAAACGTCTTTTTCCCACATGAGGTGAAGAGAGAAAGTTAGGTAAGGCATCGCTTGTGCGGCACAGCAGAATGTGGAAAATGTACATGGTCAACATGTTGTGTCAGGAACAGAGATTGGTAGAATTCCCCAAAAATTCTACTCAAGGAAAAATAAAGAGTTGCCATCCAAATTATGTTTTTTTTAAATACTCTTACTAGATGGATGGTTCGAGCAGTCTGTCTGGTGCAAATAGACAACGAATGTCATTTTTAAGGCACTTTACAAGATATCTAGAGATAAATCGTATCAGGAGAAATGCAACGCAATCATAAGGACAGATTCAAATTCAGTTGCATTGCATATATCCCAGTTTGATCCTACTTATAATGCAATGCAACCAGCTTCAGTTCAGAAACCAATCCCAGTAGCATTGGGTCAGGGCTACTTTCTATAGGGAAAGCGTAACCTCCCATGCAGAATTACTGGCAGTCGAAGCCTGGTTTGTCTGGGAGTGAAACACAACTTAAACAGAAGTGCTGAACTGTTACATCCTTTTATAGAAGTGGGCTAACATCGCCAAGTCGACAGTGCTCATGAGATAATTTTTTTTTTTTTTTGAAAAAATAAATAAATAAATAAATAAAAATCCAGATTTCATAATTACAAGATAAGGTGCCTATTTATTTTTTCTAGGGTGAATGAAATGCACCTCCATTGAATAGAGACAGTTTATGACACAATGGGAATATATAGGAATCGCTGAAGAGATGAATTACACAGATCTTGACCGATGACATTACTGGGAGTTTGTTAGCTATTCAAACTGAACGAGTCGGGGTGTGAGCACCTGGGTACTTGAATGCATCTATAGATTTTACTGAAAGAGTTTGTTTTATGCATGTTTATTTCTCTAAACATGTATAAAAAAGCGTCCCATTTTGAATCTACTGCCTCCACGCTCAACTGTGCTAAACTGAGCCAAAGCCTTCTGATTTCTGTTCAGCGAGTGCATTGATTTGCTTTTCTTTCAGGAAAACCTTTTCAATGGACTCGTGTCATTAGCATTAGCAATTAGCATTGAGAACTATGCACATTTTAACTGTTTTCTTTCCTAAAGATGCTGTTACATTAGAAGAAACTTTCGAATATTATTCAGTTTTCACTTTGAAACAGGCTGTATTAATCATGCTGTCCATGTAAAGAAGTAATAGGCACATTTTGCCCATCCATCAGCAGAGGTTGATAAGGTGACACCATTACTGAGATCTGCGGTCAGCTGTGAATTATCTATCAGCTCTGGTCAGCACCCTGTTCAGAGAGAACCAATAACTCCTTGGTGCAGACTCTTATGACATCTCATTTTTTGCTTTGAATAAAGCATGTTGACTTGGAAACATAGATTTGCTGATATGTTGTGTTTTTTTATGTTGAAATTGTTTTTAACCTGAAACAGTTATTGATGCGAGAATTATTTTCTTATTTGGAAGTTCTTGGTTAAATTAAAAAAATATATATTCATGTTAAAGCGTCAATAATTGAAAAGCTGTATTTGCTTTAGGTTTTTTTCCCCTTCCTTCTACTCCTTTTATTTTGCTCGTAATCATATGTGACATGCTCATTTTGAACTATAAATAAAATTTAAAAAATAAATAATTAAAATATTTAATTCACATGTAAAAAATGCTATTAGCTTCCCATCACTTTGTTTTTTTTTTTTTTTTTTTTTTTTTGCAATCTTACTGCAATGTCATCTTTCCAACATAGAGGAATTATGACTAGCAGTAACTGCAACTAATCTCAACTGAAAACAATCAAAAACTATTTCTCTAACAAAATGCATTCAACCAAATCTAAAAACAGAATAAATATGTAAGGGGGAAATCCCTTTTCACATCACTAAATCACTAAACCACTAAATTCTTTGTAATTAATACACAGTTAATTATAAAGAAATAGCTTGAGTTGAAAACAAACCATTCCTTTAAATTTTCATTCTTACGTTCAGGCATTATGAAGGATTGGCTACATGTTTGTCTGGCCACGACCCGTGCTCCTGCATTCGCCAGTTTCTACGTGTGCTTTTCCGTGAGTGTATGACGGTGAAGTGAAGCCTAATTCCACTCCCACAGAGAGCTCTCCTTCTCAGCCCGGCCTGCTGAGTGAAACCCTGTGGTAATGTTTAGCTTTTGGGGTGAAAAAGAGGGTGAGTGGAGAAAGGACAGGGGGAAGGATGAGGGGATGACAGGGCTGGTGAAGAGCATTAGCGAAGGAGAGTGAAGAGCACTGCAGCTGAAGCGAGGGAGGGTTTGGGTCATAGAGGAGTGACAGGGAGAGCGAGGGAAGGAAGGATGAAAGGTCCAATCGGGATGGAACACAGGAGGCTTCCCGCCTCGGCTTGTCAGTCAGTCGTCTCTCACTGACACCTGAACCTCCGCTGACCGGGTCGTGACTACCTCTCTGGCACAGGAGGTATCATTGGGGGGGGATGACCCTTGACCTCCTCAAGTCCTCACTTTGCCGTCTGAAGCATCTCTTTACTCCCTTCCCTGCTTTCATTTCTTTAAAGGTTTTTCACCTCCAACCCTACCTGCAGTTTGGCTAAGCAGTCGCTGGAGCTTTACAGATTTATTAACTCTTCCTAAAGTTTAGGGTTCGCACCTCAGCCTCCTCGCAGCAGTAGTTATACCCATTCAGCCAGGCTACAACCACAAACAGATGCGTTCCAGAGAGATTCTGTGTCATAAACTAACAGAAAATACAACTTGGTTATGAAGTAGAATAAAAATAATGCTTTGTTTTCCACACAAAAATTCAGAAATTGCATATTATTCAGCCCCCATTTATCTGTCACCCCTAAAGAAAATCCAGCTACTCCAACTAATGGCAATCATGAGTTACCAAATAATAAGTAAAAAGAATCATCCGGATGTTATGTAAAGCCATAAGAGTTTGTTAGAGCATATTAGTGAGCAAGCAGCATCATGAAGACCAAGTGTGGAGAAGTTTGAAGCAGGATTAGATTTTAAAATAATATTACAAGCTTTAAGCACGAGCGTTGGTCAACACATCATCTAAAAATGAAAATATGGGTACGCAGGAGAGTATGAACTGCAGGAACAGCTAAGAGACCCATGGTGACTCCAAAGATACACAGCTTTGTTGGGAGAAACGTTCAGGTGGACATCTATTAGTTCTGAACTCCAGAAACCAGAAAACTGACCATGTGGATTTTGTTCTATCTGATAAAATCTCAATAAAAACACACTGATGTATTTTATTCATAAATGTACGGATATGTTGATGTGTCCCAATAAAATAAATTGATGTTTCTGGTCATAATGTGACAGATTTGAAATGTTCAAGAGGTATGTATACACTTTTGACAGCTCAGTTTAGCACCTGCTTCATTTTTTTAATGAAGTCTATCTTAAGGTCCACTGGCATTATTTGTCTTTGCGTGTGAGGCCTTTCTATGAATGGCCAAATTTGATTACTTCAGCATGCATTTTCTCATGTATGTGCTCGATCAATGTAATAATTAGATAATGAACCGCCAGTCTTTGTGTAATGTGGTGTTTAGATTTCTTCAACTGAGAAGGTGGAGTCAGCTGACGAGGTCTAGACCGTGGTCAAAGGAGGACTTTGGTGTGTAGGAAATCCGTGTGGTGAATTAATAGGATCTGACCCAAACCGATAAGCTGACATATGACTACGCCATAAATAAACAGATACACATATTCAGCCATGCTTATGTGTCCCTGGAGAGCAAGCTCTAATCCTGGGTTTACACTGTTAGCACAACACAGATAATCCTCCTAAACAGGGTGTTTATCTATAGAAAATTGCAACCTCTGAAACCTCAACACACACTTGTGACCTGAGGGGGCAAGAGCAGCAAGACGGTGACAATACAAAAGAAAATGTTTGCGTGGGCCGCAAAGAAAGGTGAACAAAGAGAGATCAGAGGAAGGAAAACGGAAGTACAAAACGACAAAGGAAGGATGCATCGGAGGAAGCGCAGATGAAAGAAAGCTCTGTGCTGTCAGGTACGCAGATGAGGGCAAGACGACATCAGCGCACACATAAAGCATGCAGACTGTGATTAGAGACAGAAAACAAAGGCGGCAGGGAGCGTCTGATAACAGAAGGAGCAGATAAAATTAGAGATGGAGACTTCCAGTGGTCACATACATAATATGCTGGAGGTCATCCATTTTTTAAAACGAGCACAAATTATATTCGAAGCTGTCCCTGTAGAACCTCCGAGTGTTTTATTAATTGGCCCATAGGGATAGTTTTATCTACCAAATTCTCATTAGTTTCCCCAACAAATACACAATAAACCATCATCAGTTCTTATTTTTTTTTTTTGTCATCCTGTCATTGTGCTTTAATTTTCTTAATCTAACGCTGATCAAAGCTGCCAAGAAGGTTTTTAAAGAAACTACCTGATTTTGTCTAATTTTCACTAACCGGAGTAAGCGGACCATGAAAACAGGTGGCACCTATTACAAAGCGCACTGGAGAAACCCCCCTCCCTCCCCCAGCTGATTCTGGTTTGAGCGTACCTGGGTTGAGCACATAACCAAAGGCATAAGGCTGGTGGGTGAGTAACTCTTTTTCAACAAAAATATTCGAAAATTTAAGTTACCAGTGGTTCAACCTGGTGAACCTTAATCTGCAGCTATACTTTCTTGGCCTGTGCATACTCTGCATAAACAGAGAGTTTTGATCTCTCTCCCAGGGTTGCAAAAACAAAATTGCATCATCCTGTTCTTGTTTTGTTATTCATCATGGGTGTTCTCCAGTGGGAGAGCACCGAAACACTCTGCTCCAGAAAAAAAACAAAGCAACTACCTTCTAAACTTTCTCTAGGATCTTATTAAAGGGACTTTCAAAACATATAGTTATACATCACACCATTATTATGCAAAGTCCCTTTAGAAACCCTAACTTTGTAAAATTATGCGGTACCTTAGAACGTAACTGTAAAGCCTAAAGTGTACGTGTGTGTGTGTGTGTGTGTGTGTGTGTGCGTGTGTGTGTGTGTGTGTATGGGTGTGTGTGCGTGTGTGTGTGTGTGTGTGTGTGTGTGCGCGTTTGTTTGTAATACCTTGTGGGGACGATTTTCCTGACATATACTACGTTGTGGGGACCAATTGCTCCTTGTGGGGACCGGAGCCTGGTCCCCACGAAGGGAAACCCTGTTTTTGGGTCAGGGGTCAGAGTTAGGGCTAAGGTATGAATTGAGTTTTGGTTAGGGTTAGGGTTAGAAAAAGGGTAAAGGTAAGGTTTAGACTGTAGAAATGAATGGAAGTCAATGGAAAGTCCCCACAAAGATAGCAACACAAACATGTGTGTTTGTGTGTGTGTGTTTGTGTGTGTGCAGATGTGCATTCTACGCTTGCATCATAGTGTACATTAGCCATTAGGCTTTTAGTTTGACAAAAAGGACAAGGCATGGACCTGCTCTGCAGGACATGTAAGCTAGAGTTACATCACTTGTGATTTAGTGAAATATAGACAACAAAGTGAACATGGCCATCAAGGGAGGATAAGGTCATTTTAAACATACTCTTGATTGAACAAATCAACCGGATTGTATAGTTTGCAACCACTGAGCCTACAACTGATAGCTAAAATATCACTTTTGTCTACCAGATCTGTCTGACTAACAGCACTTTCTCTTCTCATTAAGAAGAAACGCTCTACTGCTTTGGCCCAAGCAATGGCACCATAGAGAGTGCTCCATTGAGAAAACTGTGACAATGTAAACAGCTGTCTTATTCAAAAGTAATGAGGTGTACAAATGCCAAACATTGTTCATTCAAATTTCTAGGAAAGTTTGGATTATTTTTTTTTTTTTTTTGCAGCGGGTGGAAATTTACCCATGACTGATAGTTGTTTTGAATGATTCTTAGTTCAACTCGACCGAAACTACTTTTCCACGAGCCTCCAAGCTAAGATTGCTTGGACAGCTGCTGGGAGACTATTTAATATTCTCAAATTTTTTCAATAACATGATTTAAAAAAACAAAAAAAAACAAAACACAATCACTTTAAGAGCTTCCAGTTGTGTGAAGAAGCATGTTGCAAAAGGGTGGCAGAGTTTTGCCAATGTATTTTTCACTGTGCAGATGTACGTCTTTGCCGTTTTGTCACACTTGAATGTTTCAGATCATTAAAACAAATTCTAATATAAGACAAAGATAACCTGAGTAAATACAAGGTGCTGTTTTAAATGGTAGCTTAACTTTCTAAGCGAAAAATGCCCTTCAAGCCTTTTATTTCAAAACGTAAAATACCTTAGATTTCGGATTTTGCAAGTTTTTCACGTTCTTTTACACGGAAATACTTTATATCTACCTCAAGCATAACTGGAATGAGTATTTATGTAAACCCATCTGCTATGAAAAGATGGCCCATAGCCCATAAAATCCAACTTTATGATTTTCTCTATCATTAAATCTTCATTGTCTTACTGCTATGCTGCAGGCTCTAGCTTCACATTTTATGACCCTGAACTGCAAGATAAATGGACAGACTAAAACTTATTGAAATTCCTTTTAAATCAAAGCTGATGTAATGTCTATTGTTTCAATTTTAAGTCTCTGGTGTGTGTGTTTTTTTTTTGTTTTTTTCTTATTTCTGTTGCTGTTTGATGTTCAGTTTGAACTCTTGGTCTTCGCTAACTGCTGAATTTTTCCACCCCCACAGACTGTTAATGATGCTGGAAATGCAAAATACATTGCTTCCAGTCTGCTAGTGAATATATCCTGAAGATACCACAAACACAAGACATAATGGGAACTGTTTCATCACCTGGGGACGGGTTTGAATTTATAATGTATGCTGTCAGAGGTAGATGTCACAAAAGTTATCATTTCCATAAAAGATAAGTAGCTTAATGCTGTAACACAAGCCATTCCTGATGGGAGACCACACTCTTAGTCACTCATCATTCTTTCATGCTTCAGCTAAACTGCCGGATGAAAATAATCAGTCTTAAACCGGAGCTGCTTTTTTTTTTTTCCAAGCATCTCTCAGTATGCAAAAGATTTTTGCTTCATAAGCTGGAAAATTGTAAGATTTGGCAGAACACACTCGGCTTCCTGGGATAATTCTAAATTAATACAATTCACTTTAAAGAGGAGAATTCATTTATTTTAGCAGACACGGGACATTGCTTTATGCTAAAAAAAAATTAAAAAAAATCACTTCAGCAGATCTCTCAATAGGTGTCAGTACAGGTAGGGTTGTCCTAATCAGAATTTTTCATCATTTTTTTTCTGACAGAATCACACTCACTCGTACTCATTAATGATTTTCTGGAAGCTTCAGAATCCATTTTAACAAAAAGCTAAATTAAGTCACAACAAATTAAGTCTCATAAACTTACTTGATGCTTTAATACAATGATAACGTGACCGCTAAGCCCCAAACTATTGATAGGTTTAAAATAATCCTTTCATTCCACCAATACCCCAGTTCATAGTATGTGTGAAACTGAACACTTTTAGTGGCGCTGGCTGGGTGGGTCAGGTGGTGGAGCATGTGCATCATGCTCAGAGGCTAGTCTCGACACAGATGTCCTGGGTTCAATTCCCAGTCTTGGGCCATTTGCTGCATGTCTTCCTGTCTGATCACTGTTCAGTAAAAACCACTGGAGCCTAACAATCTTTTTTATTTTTTAAAAGGGAATATAACTCATATCAAATAGCAACTTCCGCTGGGTTTCACAATGGAATTTGAACGTAAGTAAATTTGGGTTGATTCCCAGATCAAAGTTCTGAATGCTGCCCAGTCGAGACGGGTGGCACAATAGAAATCCAAATAGTTTCAGCCGTTTGACTTCTTGACAGCAGACTGCGCAACAGCAACACTGAAACTGCACCTCACAGTCATGCATACACAAATACACTTCAACAGCTAAATGCCATTCCAGTATCTAAAACTGTCTGCTGGAATATTGCTCTGACTTGCGTTAACTCACCTTTTGGGGGAGGTTAGGCAGCCGCACTGGGTGTGTGGGGAGGGGGAGGGTGTATCTGCAAAAAAGCGACGAGCTTTAGCATGCATGTCAGGGCCAGGGAATGCTTTCTGAGCCAAATGCCAGTCTATAGATCGCTGAGGGGACTAAAGATCACATCATCGTCCAGCCGGGCGTAGGTGACACCGGACAGCGGACGAGAGAGAGGTTGGACCGAATGATCCCTGCCAGGGTGAGGCATTATAGACAGCCGCTGTCATTACAGGCCAAACATGCACTAGTTTGAGAGCACAAATGTAAACACACCCACGGGGTAACACACACACACACACACACACAGACACGAGCTGTGACAACGGCGATATAGACAAGGGCTGTCATTAGAGGAGCCTCTGTGGAGCGCAAATGATAACGAGTGGAGGGGGAGGATGAGCAAAAGGGGATGCAAAGAAGGGTGACTTGCCAGCTGTCTGCTGGGAGAGCCGGTGGTGTTGGAGAGGTCATCTCACTGTAAGAGCCCTTAAACAGGTGACCCAATAAAACCACATTCCCTCTTTGTGGGTCAACTGTCTCTGAGAGAACTGCCTCCCTTAAACAGAATCAAAGGACTTTTTTTTGTGTACACAACACGTAACTCTAATGTGAAGTGATTTTTACGAACACTATTTAGAAAGATCATATATCAAAACTCCAAATGAGTCTTCACGAGAACAGATGGTTAAACATGCAGACGGGAAGCTACTTTGATAATGAAAGACTGAACGGGAGTAATTTAAGAGAACACTTTCATTCCTTTTTTATCCATGGTTATGTGAAATAATTATTTAGTAATCTTTTGAGTTGCCTGTATTTTTTTTTTTACCTAAGTAATCAAATAATACTGCAAGAAAATACAGAAATTTTCATACCAGCTAGGTATTTGGATTAGGTATCCTATCATGGTTTCATGCCACCAATGCACCTATGTGCTGAATTTGTAACATTAGATACCATTTAAGTGATTGGAAGACCTGAATTAAATGATTTGGATGGAGGAGCAAATGCTCTTTCAGTGCATCATATTCTGATAAGCTACACTATAAAAGGTTACAGATTTTTGCAGAACAGCTGCAGAAGGAGGCACTCTTCCACGATTATGTTCATGTACAAACAGCCACCAGTAAAGAGGGAGTGTTCTCTGAAAGTTAAAGTTCTTTGGATTGCTCACCTTTTTTCCCCACAGTGAGACACTGATGTTCAAATAAAGTTGTGAAAAGTGCATTAAATAATAAGCCAAAGTTGACATCAAATTATTCAGTGTTTTCAAAAGTAGTGAGAATAATAAGGACTTGAAAAATTTAATCTCAGCTCAATTCCTTTGACATATATTCTCATTAATACGACACAAATCCCTCTGCATAAAGCTCAAGATAAACAAGCAGCCATCCAAATACAGTAAATCATACACTGTAACTTCAGATCAATTTGTCGGGCTAAGCTCCATGTTTTGAGTGCTGCAGATTTGGATCTAAACTGCTCTTTGCCCTAAGGGGACAGAGAGCACATCAGTGCATAGTTTCACTCCAGCTCTCTGACTCCCACTGTGTAATGTGCTGCAGGCTCTGTACAAACCAGAGGCTTTGAGTTACAATATGCTAAACATCTGTCACTAAAACATCTCTTTCATTTTCCACTCTACAACAAGCAGCTGTTTTTACACTGCAGCAAGGCGGTCTGCCTCATAATGTTTAAACCGCAAAAAAACACAAATTTTACTTCACGCTATATCTTAAAATATCATCCGGCAAGTGCCGGGTTTTTGGGTGATGTTACTCAAGATGTCTAAACCCTCGATGGGATCCGATCTGCTTTCACGTGTCAGAAACCATCAAACAGACCTGAGCACTCCGGCTTGTCAGCTAACACACAAATTGCTCCCTAATCCCTGCAGATTTTGTTTCCAACGCTCCTCCTGTCACAGCACACGTGAGCGTCATTTCTCTTCTTATGAGAGTTACTGGCAGGTGGTTCTCAGGTAATAATGGTGTCAGGCGAGATCAAACGCCACAGAACAATGGTCGCTGGTCCCCGCGAGCAGAATCCACAGCTCGCATCGTCTGCAAACTCCACCCGACACGAAGGTGTTTGACTCAAAGTGCTGAAACCCGTCTTGTGCCCTCAAGCCGTGTAGGTGTATATCTGTGTGTGAAAGTGGTTACTGTGGCTTTTTCTCTCTGTGATGTGCCAGCAACTATCTCCTTGGGGCTGTTTTAATATGTACTGTTTAACCTGTCCTTCTACTGACGGGCTCAGGTCTTTGATATCAACAGCCTGGTCCAGGCTCCATTTCCTAATTGGCAACGACTGGTGACTTTGTGGCTTAGGCTTTCGGATTACGTTTTTACTCTCCATCTTAACCCCATCTGTTTTGTCCAGTTAGAAAATTACAGCACGGTTATCAAAAGCCAAAGCTAAATAAAATATCATAAGATGCAAAAGCAGTGAGCAGCATCACCATCAAACACCAGACTGAGGCGGTTGGTCACTGACCCTAAATATACAGAGTTACCATGGAATCATTACTTTCATGGTTCTCAAATGACTGGTGGTAATTGGCCTGCTATTAGAGGTACTCAGGAAATGCTTTGGTATTATTTGCAAAGTGAATTTGATCACATTAGCTGAAATGTGGGTCTTAGGACCACCAACAGCTGAAATAATAACCTGTTCAGGCAGTTTTAGCTAGGGTTTGTAAGAAACTTTCAAAAAGAAGTGTAGAGAAAACATTTTGGACAAGTCCTACTATGAACTGAATTGGACAACAGTAGAACAAGGATCTAAGGATTTTTATTCGTAGCATGCATGTACTCATCATATCATATTATTATTTACTACTTTTGTTAAAAAGTATGTAAAACAATAAATTTGGCAAATTATGGCTGTAAAAGCCTTCAGTTGTGGCTTTTGCAGGAAATTGCCAAAATCGATTCTTTGTCACTTTTTCAGTTAATACCATGGATATTCGTACACCTGGCATTCCTTTGTTGTAAACGTTCAATTTCACCAATCGTTTCTTCTGACTGCAAGTTATGTGAATGCTTTGGTGTAGTCCAATCACAGTCCCAACTTAAACATGGGGATCTGAAGGCAGCTAAAAATTGGGAAGATAGCCAGAATGCCATCCAGACTCAAATCCTTGGAGCTTATCACTAAAGATAAATGCTTAAAATACCAGTGAAGACATGCCAAAGGTCGATGAGCAAATGCAAGAATTGTGTTACTTTAATGGTTCTAAAGATTGTCCTATTGGTTATTGAGTTTGTTTCTTTACGATTTGTTTTCATAATAATAATACAGAGTATAAAGGAAAGTCTGATTCATTATGTTGGAACACTGGTGCCCTCTCATCACAGAAAATTCATGCTATATCCAGGTTCTTAATCAGTTTCTTGAAATAAAAGCATGTTTAAATATAGCTACATATCGTATCCTATGATGTGACACTAACAGCACGGATAATGCAATACTCACTTCTCGTTGCTCAAAATGATTAGCCTCGTAATGTATAATCTAATTATTGTATAATTATTCACATTCCATTGGTGTTTGCCCTTTTATTTTTGTTCAATGAATGAAAGCTTCATAGCGTTGGTAATAAAATTTTATTACCTGATTATTACCCCTTAGCTGTTAAACTATTGGGGTGGTTTAGAATTTATCGAATAAATAGTAGATTCGGTAGAATTTATGTCTTGTGTACAGGGAAAATAAATATTTTTGTTTTCTTAAGTTTTACCACTTTTGCTTTAGTTGTTGGTTGCCAAGACTTCTTTAAATACAAAACACAAATCGCTACCAGGTCATTACTATTAGTACATATATCTTAAAGTTGGTTGGTCAAATAATGCCGCTTTGCTTAAAATTTTATCTTTCTCCATAACTCAGAACAAAATTTAAATCACGTTCGTTTGGATGTGTCCGTAAGACAAAGTTCGACAATTTACACATTAAGGTTTCTGATGCAATTTTGAAAGTTCCTACATTTTTCTTGGAATAGGATTTCATTCCCAGGAAATGTGGCTACTCAAATTACCACATTTTCATCAGATCTTTTACTTTTTACGTGCATGCAGCTGCTGTTCTTCCTCTGGAATGCTGCACCAACATGTTAGTACAGAGGTTGAAGAGTGACACGTCAAACACTGGGCAAACCAGTATCTTCCAAAAATGCAGTTGGGGTTCTGGGCAGAGTTTACTGCACCCTTTATGAGCATGAATGTGGTCATAATTTTGAACTTTCAATGAGTTATTAAAAAAAAATATATATATTTTTTTTAAGTGGGGAATTGATTTTACAGAATATCATAATTTAAATAGTAAGTTGCAAATTGACAGTACTCTTTAATTTATTTATTATTTTATATGTTAATATATTTCTGGCATAATTCTCGTTAGATATTTTACCACCCATCTTTACATGAATCATTGTCCAAAAGTTGATTTACATAATCGTTCAAATGTACTCCATACAGTTTCAACAGGGTTGAGATTTTATATGTGGTTAGATCGCTGTTGTTTAGAAATTCTTGTCTAAGTTCCTAACTTCCTACCATCTGACACAAACTCTCACCCTGAAATTTACATCTGCTCACATAGACAAGCCAGATGTCTTCTGGTGAAAGGTGTTATGCTCAGATAAGACAAAGTTCCCATCAGAGACAGTCATTTTGGCTTGTTGGCTGATCTATTCAAGAGGCGAGCTGAAAGAATGCTGTACATAATTTTTAAACATGATGGTGGCAGCATCCAGAGGGAAAGCTGTATCGCATGGAGTGGATCGAATATCGTTACCTCAAATCAAGTGCTGAATAGGTCAAACTTGGACACGGTGCTCCAAACGTATGTCAAGTGTACATCGGAACTTGTTTTGGGATGAGCAAAGCACCAAATGACCTCAACACTAACAAATATCCGGGGACTATGCCTAAAAGTCAGGTTGGTGCAAGGAAACAACTCACTTTTTAAATGAACCTTACCAAGAGATCTAATGTTCAGCCAGAATCATCAAGTGGTCCAAAGACAGTCATCCAACTGTTAGTGGAGATGTACATGGATAAGCTATTATTGATAGGAGACAAACTATTATGAATTCTGAGTTGTATTGTTGAATTTGTACATGAATGAAATGCAGATTTTTTTTTTGTTTGTTTGTTCTTTGAGTTAGCGACTCATTACAGTCCCAAAATTAGCATGCTGTGTGACTATGATATATGGGTCTGACTGTTTTAAGAACAAAACAACCATAAGAGCAAAAGGTGCGAAATGATAGAGACGGAATTACCAACACACATTCCTGATCAAAAATATATATCGTGACACTAACCTTACATGACGAATCTTTAGTTTGCTGTAGTTCTTTTTCTGTCCCACAGGTCACTTTTATTACTGAAAGTTTTACTTACTAGCTACTGCTAGGACGTTGCTCAGTGGCTCTTTCTGCTCAGACTACACTATGCGAGTAGTTACCTGAATGCGTGTGCCAGTGTACATCTGTCTGTCTCTCAGGTGTTGGTACTCACATTAGTTAGAAAAAATATCAACAAAGGATTCTTGGAAACTGGGGAGGCCTACACAAAGAGCATCCAGGCTCCTTTCAGTGTCACTCGATCTCTTGTGTGTTTGGACGTGTATGTATGGCTAGATAAGTGTGTGTGCGCGTGTAGTTGGGGGGTGGAGGGGTTCTTTCTTTAGGGTTTGAGGGCACCTCATTGGCTCCAACACCAGGGTCAACTGGAGGTCAGGACATGTGTGATGGATGGACCTTGTGTCTGTAGACCACTATCCAGCCTACATGCTCTTAGTCTTGGCTCCTCCTGTGGGCCTCTAACCCATCAAAGTCCCCTGGCTGTGCTCTCCTGTTTTCACATTTCTCTGTGTGCCTCCGTTTGGCACCCCGAGTCGGAGTGCCTCACTGAGCCGAGCGGAGCGCAGCACAAAGAAAACCGCAGACAACTCCTGGAGGTGAGTGCTGATGTCAAGATGCGGACTTTCTGCTTTTCCTCCATCCACTCAACCACATCCCTCTTCCCTTCTTCTCTGTCTGCCATTTTAGCCGGCATGCTTATCCTGCCATAGTAGCACACAGCAACTGATTTCATGATGTCATCTCCCTCTCTCTCCCCCTCCCCCCATCACTCTGTCAATCCATCCATTTGCCTCTGTCGCACATCTGTCGATGGAGGAATTCATTTTGTCTGCCAATCACGCCAAGGGAGTGGTCAGTTTGAGCAGATGTGCCAATACCTGGACCAGCATGATGAGTGGCTTCTGTCTGTCCACATCACTGCCTCGCTGGGTTCCCACCTCTCTCTGTTTGAACTGAGCAGTCAGTAAAAGACTCAGAAAGGGATTTCTGAGAGAAGAAAGTGTTTGACCCTTAGACTCTTTTTACAGAGCTGTATATGTGCGGAAAATAAACCTTATTTGCAAACCGAGTTCTAACCTGTACGCGGAACCACAAAAATTTTTCTTGCTGCTTATTTACCACGCAATATTTCAGACTGACAATGAAGAAATCGGACTATTCCTCTTCAACTATTATATAAACGTAATTGACATAGAGGTAAGATGGGATTCATGTGAAAAATTCAATCCAAATCCAATTTTTAAGACAGAACATACGGTTCATGGTCTTACTTTGTCAGTCTTCTGTATAATTAGTACAACACATACAGACACAGAATTACAGAAAAAAACAAACAAACCTGGGATTCAAAGCTTGAAACATCTGATTCCACAAAATAAGAAAGCCCTTTGACATTTTTTTTCTACAACATTCACTGTATGTGTGTGGACATAAAAGTCATCATCCTCTTCTACTTCCAACTGTTTCTACTACTTCATCGAAAAAATATTTTGCACATGTTACTGCCTGCCTTAGTGTGTGGGCTCTGGTTTAAATAGCTGTTTGCTCAGGTTCTTTTTCATTAATGGCTCTTTCCATGTCATACGTTTGAAGGAAGAGACAAATCCAATTATTATAATGTGTCCAGTTTTTAATGAGACTTTTTATTTAACTTCAATCTAAAAGGAAGCTTGATGTCATTCTTGTGAAGAAGGTGCCCTTTTTTTGGTCCATAGCTAAACTGAGAAACGTTTTGCTTGGACACTTTTAAAGCAAATACAATTACTTCCATATTTCTGGAACATACAAGGAAATGCAAATAAAAGTAAAACTTTGTTTTTACAACAGGTTAATTACTGCTAAATAGACACATTACATAGATAGATAGATAGATAGATAGATAGATAGATAGATAGATAGATAGATAGATAGATAGATAGATAGATAGATAGATAGATAGATAGATAGATAGATAGATAGATAGATAGATAGATAGATAGATATTTTAACATTTTTTAAAATAAGATTATGAATTATTCGATTGGAAGAATATACTTTAACATTTGTAAAATAAAACTATGAATGCATATAAAAATAAGTATCTCTTTCAGAAGCAGTTATCATTAATCTATCGATTGATACAATAATCCGATGTTAATATGCTGACTGGAAGCATATTCATGAGCGGCTTTGTCGGAAAATATACTTCATTGCAAAAAATTAAATAAAATGTAATATTATTATTATTATTATTATTATTATTATTATTATTATTATTATTATTATTATTATTATTTCGGGGTGTTTCCTAACTCAAATTCCTGAAACCCGACGAGCCTAAACTTTGCCAGATCGTGTGAAACTTAATATTTCGTATTCCATCGTAATGCTTTAAACATTTACTGCTCTGTACCAGCGTCTAAATGGTTTGAGTTAAGCATCTGTCATCGTCCATATGTTTATCTCTGGGCCTTAATAGAAACCATCAGGATCGTCGGGAAGTCCTCTCCCGACGCCTTTCCTTTTTCTGTCATTTGTATTGGTTTGCTAATTATTTTTACTTCGGAGATTCGTTTAAAACCGGCCCGTCCAAGCCAGGTTTGTTTGCCCTGTGCGGGGTGTATAAACTCTAGTTTGGGTTTGAGGGGGTTAGGATGGTGCTGTGACAACAAACTGAAGCCGTGACCGAGGATGACCCTGAATGCACGGCCTTTTCATTTGAGAATCAGCTGGGTTTCACTCTGAGGGGATCCTGTAGCGCACACCAGCTGCAGAGGGGGGGGGGGGGGGACATAAGAGTGGCTGCAACTCATAAAGCAGGGTGCGCAAGGTCCCATAGAGGGAATGGAGATTGTTAAAAATCACATGTAGAGTCTTTTTCCATTTCATTTATACCAGACAAAGTTGCACATCTGCCGTGAAACTGACCCGTAATTACATCTTGTTGCATTTAAGTGGTGTAATATGGTGTCATTTAAATGAACTTAAATTGAATTTAGGATAAATTGGTGTACTACTACTACTACTAGTAATAATAATAATAATAATAATAATAATAATAATAATAATAATAATAATTTGACCTACTTAAATATTCCTGTTTAAAATTGTAAATATGTCATTTTCGATAAATATTAGCAAATTTGTATATTTACGGGACCTTTACAACGAATTCAATTAAATAATTTTCAAAAACGTCACATTTTTAAACGGCAAAAAAAAAGATAGACTGAATCGATGAATTTGGTTATGAGTATAATAGCTTTTTAAACCAAACCTCAATTAGTAATTGCTTAATTTCTTCTTCATAGTATTTATTAAAATATTTATTTTGAAATCTGAAATTGTGCTCAGATTTAGCCACGAGCTGCATAGGTCTAATAGTTTGCGTCTATGCATGTATAATTCTTTCAGGGTAATACTATGTTTAAAAATTGCATATTTGGTTTCTTTTGAGAAACAGAACAGACAGTAAACCCGCTGTATGTTGCACGTTCTCAGTTAATCGCAGTATTCAAAAAGGCCTTGCAAACAAAACGGACTCTCACCTTGAGCAACAAGTGTGTGTACACTAAGCTATTTATATAAAACAAATAAAAATAAGGGCGTCTGTAGTTATCAAATAACCTTGCCATCGTCCAAAACGACACACGTTATTCCCAATATAATAAACGCGCTCTGACATAACTAGGCGTGCGTTTGATCAATTAAAAGCGCAAAAAAAAGAAAGAAAAAAAAGAAAAAAAGAGCGGCTTAATTTACTCGACTTACCCATGTGTGGAGTTGAATTGGACTGAGGCTGCCTGTGCCAGAGACTCTCTGCAGCTCAAATACAGCCGCTTCTGCAGGTGGATCCAAGGTAAAGGTGAACTGCGCTCATTAATCACGCTTCTTTCATGGGCTTTGTGTCCTTTTAAGGCAAAATGGACGCGCATCCTGCACACCAGGAATTAAAACAACAACACAAAGCCGCGAAGTTGTTCTTTTTCACAGGGTGTCGAATATGCCGACTTTTTTTTCTTTTCTCACAGGTCATCTCCTTGAAAATTATGTTGTAAACCCGAGAGAATGACTATTGTTAAACGAAGTTCGCACTCTTTCTTTCATTTTTTTTTGGTATAGGTGTAAGTTTTCACAGTTTATCTTGTCGTTAGGTTGGCATGATGACACCCCCTTGTAACTTGGTGAACTTAAGAAGCTGAACTGACACTGTGACATCAGTCAATAGCCGTAACCTCGATGTTTCAATCAATATATTTTTGTCCCCTCAGTAAGCCGGAAGCTCGATAAGGTTGCCATCATAGAAGACGCTGACATCCTCGCTCTCGGATAAACATGCCTTTATTATGCCAATAACCGTTTACTCCAGGGACGGGAGCGCGCCAGGCCGCATACATTGACAGGACTGGACGGGTGAATGGACACGTGGAGTTTCTGTAATTTCTCTTCTATCCTTTTTTTGTGACTTATTGCTTTTAAATATATGTCAGTCAGATTTAGATTCGATAGACTGCTTAGATAGCTTTAAGTCACCCATATTACGCTACATCATTCCCAATATCTACCCCGCAGGAGACAAACAAAGTGAAACAGAGGAAAAGATTTATATTTAAACATACTTTAATACACATGATTGACCCGTAAACGCCTCTCTGGACAAAACACTTTACATTCGTCCCACTTGATTAAATGGAATAGCAGATAAAAGCCTTTCACAGCCCTGAAGGACCGGCTCCGCAACTGATAAAACTCAGCGCCCCACTGGTGATATATGAAGGCTTTACATACCATGCAAATCCCATACACACACACACACACACACACACACACACACACACACACACACACACACACACACACACACACACACACACACACACACACACACACACACACGCTCCCGCGCACAGACAAAATAAAAGACAGAGGTGACAGCGATTAAACAGCTACTGTAACTATTCATTCACTAACGATAAATAAACGAGGTCATCTCGTTGATTGCGTGATGCCTCATTAACAGCGTCGCCTGTGGCCGGTGGCGCACTTTTATTTCTTTTTTTCTTTTTTGAGGTATTTGCTTGTGTGTGCAGATTTGTCTCTTTATTTTTATATAAAGCAGCACTGGGTCAGGGTATAGGGCATAGGGGTGGCAGTCTTTGCACTTAGTTTTGTAAATGGGAAGCCACATTTTCAGCAAATAAACACATTTCAAATCATGACTGGACAATAGTGCTTCGTGCAGACACGTTAGTGATTATGCAACAACTCTAAAACCTTTAAGCCATTGTCCGTGTTATTGGGGAAAATGTCCCAAACGTCTACAAATGTACCCGCGAATATCATTCACAGCAATCTTTAACTTTGGTGGTCAGGCTCCTCACGTGGCCTAAAGAGGTAAAGAGTTGGTCCTCAGTTGGAGGCGTAAGTGTCAGTGCCCGTGGAAGACACGGTGGAGGATGAGGGGGAGGGAGTCGAGGGGGATGATGAGGTCGACCTCTCAGATGCTGCATCGTCCATTTTCTCCGGGATGATCTCCTCCCGTTCTGCGGGGGGAGCTTTGGTCGGCAGCAGCCCCTCCTTCTCACGCTTTTTCTGCTTCATCCTCCGGTTCTGGAACCAGATTTTTACCTGAGTCTCGTTCAGCTGAAGCGCGGCCGCGATCTCTACGCGGCGCGCCCGCGTCAGATACTTGTTGAAGTGAAACTCCTTTTCCAGTTCTGTAAGCTGCTTGGTGGTGAAGTTGGTCCGGACTGTGTTCGGCTGTCCTGCGTAACCGTATTCCCCGGATCGTCCTGCAGACAGAAGTGAAAGCTTTATCCTGTTTTTTTTTTGTTAGTACCATAAAACAGTTAAAATGCCCCCTCAATAAAACCGGTCTTGTTTTACGCATCTGGAACCACTTGTACGCACCAGAAAATTGATGGCTTCTCTTGCAAAAAAAAAAAGAAAAGAAAAAAGGAGCTCTGGTATTCTAATCAATGTATGCCATTGTGTCCTCATTAAAGATTTAAAGTTGCAAATTTGAAAGTGATAAAAATTCCTTTGACATTTAGTTATCTGGGCCCTGGGAAGAACACGTAGATGTCAATGTTGACCTACAACCTTATGCTTAAGCAGCTTAGACCAAGCAATCTTGTTGGCAGTTTCCTTCAAACATCGATATTTATGGACGTCTTTTGATGTACGTTTAAGTTTAGCTAGTCCTTGACTTCATTTAGCCCAAAAACATGCTGCAAGAATTTTTTTTTTAGATTTTTAGCCAACGCGTCCCGTCCAAAATTACAAAAATGTCAAGCTTAATTACCATATTCGATCAATAAACATCAATAGACATCCATAGAGTCGTTTCACTTATGTAGTGAGAAAATGCTCGCCATTGTAACAGGATTTGGAACATCTTTTGACTTTTGAACATCTCAGGCCCTTTTACAGAACTGTGTAAAATACCAATACATGAATCTTTCTCTTTAAGTCTTCATTTTCGTTTTTCAACTATATGTTGACAAAGTTTAGAGGGAAAGCGATGTCATCGTTTCTAGGTCTGATTAAATGTCGTTATGTATCCTTTCTGTTCTTAAGGTACATTTTTGCCCACTCACCTGTTTTCGGTGGATTCCTCTTAACCTTCATCCAGTCGAAAGTCTGCGCAGAGGAGGCGCCCTCCGACAGAGGTGAGCAACAAGCCTCCAGGTGAGCTGCGTGCAGAGGTGACATGGGGTTTGAGCCACCAGGGTAAGGGGGCGCTTGCTCGTGTCCGCCTCCGTAGGCGGCGTGGCTATACTGCAGCTGGCCCAGTGGGGTGGCACTGTAACCGTGGCGGTGCTGAGGAACCATGGAGGAGGGTAAGTTACCCGAAAACATCAATGGACCGCACTGGGGAAACGCAGCTCCAGAGTCCACTTCCTGGTTCAGCGTGTAGTGGTTATATGTTGCGCAGAAACTTTGGGGCCCATAGCTGGTGCTGCAGGCCGGGTGGGCTCCGTAGGAGAGACCCAAAGTGTTTGCAGAGGACTGGTAAGACGCCGGCTGATGGGGGAGGCTGTCAGGAGAAGTCCTGTTTGCCATGAAGTGCTCATCCGCCCCACAGCTGTTGACAGCAGCCCCGCAGGACTGGAAAGCTGTAATCCCGTGGTCCGAGTGGAAAGCCCTGATGGAGCATGAGCTACCTTCTCCGCTCATCACCGAGTAGTCTAAGAAGCTGCTCATTGTGGCATCGCTCTCCGAGGGGCTGAGGGACCGTCCTCTCCAACAAACGCCCTCTAACCCACCCTTGCCCAAAGTGACCGTGCCAACCTTTACCTATACTCTATCCTTATCAGTGTTGGAAGGAGGGGGCGCGCATTGACCGATATCAATGAACGGCTGCCGTCACGTGGCTACAGGTCAGCCAGTGAGGCACTTGTCCTTATCCCCTATAGGACGGTGACAGATTGGTGTTTGAGGGGCTATTTAAATTCCGAGAGCTCGTCGATCAAGGTGACGCGCGACGCCGCTAATGTATTGGCCGAGCAAACAATGAGCCAGGAGGCAGACGGAGGTGGACAGTCCCGGGGTCGCATGCGGGGAGCAGGGCTGCTGCAAGCAACCCCGCTGCGCGCTCCTGCACCGGTGGAGAGATTAACTTTTCATCCTCTGCTACCTCACCGTGAGGACGGCCCTGCACTCTGACCCCCCAGGTAGCCTATTTTTGGATTAGAGCGAGTGAGGATGTGCGTGTGTCATGCTCGAGTGTAACAGCGGCGTTGTCACATGCCGTCAGTCGCTCTTGGATAGATGGCCAAGTGTGCGTGTCCCTCTGTGTGTGTGCGTGTGCGTAACGTTGCCGCGGGGTATATGTGGGCTATTAATGTCTCATTCCGATGCGAAATGTTTCACGCTTGAACATTATGGGATTTTACTCTGCAAATATTGTCACAGTGTGACAGTAAGGAAGAGGCAAGAACATTGCCCTCCCATTACAGACTGAAATGAGCGACATTTCCCTTTCTATATGTTTTATTTTATTTTATTTTTCGTTTCTTTTCTTCTTTTGTTATGAACTGTTAAATGTAGCAGTAGAAGATTTAGAGGGGCAATTACTTTCGCCTTTACCCGTCATTTGCAGTTTTTTTTTTTTTTTTTTTTTTTCTTTGCAGGTATGTAAAGGAGCTGGAACTGGTCCATGTATCAGTTCGTGACCCCTTGCTTCGTACCATCTCTGACAACCAATCATTAGTAATTTTTTTAATCACTCAGTCATCTCTGCTGAAACGTCATGCGTTTACAACTACTTCCATTGTTATGAAGTTTATTTGATAGGGACAGACACACATCGACATAGACAAACTGAATAAAACAGCAGTCCCATGTTTGCATCATGGTGCAATAGCAACAGCTAACTCGCAGCACTTGTCCCTAAGTACCTTCTATTAGCAGGAGGAGAGAACAGGATGGGATATGAAATCATCAAATATCAGGCTATGTGGCACATTTTATGAAAAAGTGGAAAGTTGAACATTTTATATCTGTTTTTCTCAATAATTAAAAAAAACACTTGAGTAATAGACAGATGTAGCCTGGTTTGTTTACGGTACAGACCAAAAGTATGTTGGAATGAAATGGCCTTGCATTGGTACAAAATGGGAGCATCACTGTCAAGGAATCTGTGTTTGCCTGTTGTACACTCCACCTCATGTGGCAGCAGGGGCGTCTCCAGAACTTCCTCAGACCAGATAGGAACCAATGAGGATATTAGTGTGAGGAAGCAAAAACCAGAAGTCATATCAAGACAATGTTATCGTTTTATCCATATCTTTATTTTTAGTGAAGTAGTGAGGAAAGGAAGGCAGAGAACCTTCAGTAAGAGGCTCAAATAAATAAATAAATAAATAAATACATCTATTGATACATCTATTGTCTACCCGCTTATTTTTGCAGGGAGGGGATCAGGGGGAAACTGGTGCCAGCGGTCATTGGGTGAGGAACAGGGTTTCTGGTCCATCACAGGGCAACACAGAGACACACAGGGCAAACAGCCATACAGATGCACTTAAAATACCAATTGACCTAAGAGTCACCTGCTTGGACTCCGGAGGAATCCTTAGCACTCATAAAAAACCCACACATCCACACTGTGAACATGAAAACTTCATCCACAAAGAGCCTAGGCTGCGATTTGAACCCAAAACCTTCTTACTGCAACGTCACAATGCCAACCATGCCACTGTGCAAACTCCAAATGTATAAATAATAATTTTTAAAAAATGTTACAACTCACAGAGGCTTGTTTTCTCTTAATATAGAGTGTATTTGAGACTTTCAGCCCTGGTTGGTGGAGGGGGATGGGAGCAGATTTACAGGAGTGACCAACCACACGCCACCCACTATCACATAACATTCTCCATTCTGTGCATGTAGTTTTACTTATTGATGCAAGACAACAATCTGTATGCTTCAGAGTTAGGCAAGCTTCTCAACACTAACCTATAAAGAAGAGCATGCACACAAAGTGCATTTCACATCACATCTGGGTAATAATCAATAAATAATAATGAATATATTGTGGAGACCATCTTTTTTCTCTGACTTATTAAATTGGGTGTTCAAATGTCAGGGAAGAAGCGCCAACAAATCTTGCTTGTTTACGTTTCATATAAATTGTCGCTCCAAGGACAGACAGAGGAAGCAGATATGGTTAAATTAGCAACACTGAACTATGACTACAAATGACAAATATTTTACATACGTGTCCATTTTTAGTATACTGATTAGATTCAAATTTTAAACTTAAACAACTTACTTTTTCAAAAAAAAAAAATATACTCCTTTGGAACATTTAAATCCATTTAAAGTGTAAGCTGGCACTTAACAAAAACAACAGATTCAATTTTATGATTTCTATATTGTACACAAGAATATTGATTTATTATTATTATTTTAACTTAACTTCAAATTTAATTGTAACAAAAATACCAAAATACAAACTCTGGCAATTCTTCTAAGGCTTTTGTCTTGGTTCGAAGTTAATAGTGGCCCCTGCCCCCGTACAAAACCTTTTAAAGACGCCCCTGTCATGGCGTTTTCTTAAATCTCCTGTCCTGTACATGTAGTTTCACGCCACATGACACACACGCGCGCGCGCGCACACGCACACACACACACCTACACACACACACACACACACACACACACACACACACACACACACAAAACAAACTCTTTGCACTAAACTGGTGGTTGGGTTTTGATCTCATTTCATTCATAAAATAACGCACAAACAAACAAACAAACAAAAAACATACAAACCGCAACTGAATTAGAACGACGTAAATTCCGCCTCGTGTTTGGGTTGTCACAGGTGATGAAGAGGCAAGACAACACATTTACCATTAGGATGATGGGGTATTAATTTTTTCATCTCTACCAGGTCAGAGGGTCTGCCATCTACTGTGGTTTCACTCCCACATGTATTCATTACGCATGTACGGTGATCAAATGATATAATAATGAGAGGAGGTCTTAAATGCGCCTATGTAGCCTGAGGTGTGAGTGTGGGCTGATTATACTGTTAAGATCATCAAATAAAGCTGCCGGAGAAATGAATGGCCGCAGAAAAGAAGAGGAGTGAGAGAGAGCCTGGAGAGCAGAAAGAAAGAGGGAGAGAGAGAGAGGGGGGGGGGAGGGGCAAGAGGGAAGTATGCGTGGGAGACTTGCGGCAGATGCATAACCTCTCACCGAGGAAGGAAAAGAAAGGGGAGGGAGAAGTACAGGATCTCGTGGAGAAGCGAGCGCCCCCAGAGGCCAAGAGAAGCTAAACACCCACAATGATGCAGATAGAGTTCCCCTCGGACCACTGAACAGCACGTTGACGTATTTTCATGACTGTAGGTCGCCTTCTTTATTCAGTTTGGAAAATATGTTTAAAAAGTGCCTTTTTTTAAAGGCCTCAGCTTCAAATTGAGCCCTATCAAAAGAAGTCGAGCTTGGCTAACCTATTACGTCATCGTGGAAAATATGTTCAAATGATCTTTTTTAGGCCGTCGCTTCAAATATAGTCTTATGTAAAAGAGTCAGGCTTGAACTGCTTGAACACATCAAGGTGTCAATAAACATCTGTTGTGGGTTTTGATTCAGTATGCGCAAAGTGCATCAAGTTATTTGTAATGAGACCAACATTTTAAATCTCTTATTTTCCTTTGCGGTTTTTTATTATTAGTATTATTGCTTCAGCTACTCTCTGTTGAATGTTACCTTTTTAAGTTTTTAAGAGTTTAGATTCCGATAGGGGAAATGTGACATCACCATAAAATAAAAGTGAAAATAAAGTGAAATTTGTTTGAAACTTCCCATCAGCGGGGAGGGGTGGAAAAAGCGCACTGGGTTCAGTTCCCCTCCACTCCCACCATGCCCCCCTCTCTCTTTTCTCTGGCTCCTCCAGCTGCCTCTGCAGTGAGTGGGCGAAGGCTCCTGCCTCACTATGCTCATGGAAAGAAGCAGCGTCGCCACATGCAGGAACCTCGGAAGGCTTTTCACGGCTCTTTGTGTGAGCTGCAGGAGCACAGAAAAGGCGCGCTGTCTCGGAATGATTTGGTTAAAACGGCCTCCACCAGGGTTAGTCGGAAAAACAGGGGAGGGGAGGAAAAAAGTTGAATTTACTTTTTAGCCCCACTTCGTGCCCCCTCCCAGACCTCATCCTACACCCCATCTGCACACACGCAGATACATATAACTCTTCCCAACTGTTCGCCCAATAATAAATAACCAGAAGGAGTTGGTTAGCTTTCAGATTTTTCAGTGAAAAGTTCCAGCTGATGTGCCAAAGTTTTTATAAATCGATCAATTGCAACTCGTGGCTTTTAACATCTGGCTCAAATGTGTTGTATTGACTTTATATATCTAGTAAAACCCCATTCCTGACGAGGAGTCACATTGAATAAGATTAGAAATAATCCTTCATTGAATAGGAGGCTTTAAGGCGCAGCTGAAACATGCGAACATCCAGTAATGTGGTAAAATCCCCCCAAACACGCCTAATTTCCTGTTAAACAAGCTTAGACAATAATCTCTACTTGAGAAAGCTTTTCTTCGGAGTGAATTTGATAAATGTTCAATATTCCGAAAGGAGTCTGGCTTAAGTTTGAGCGCAGCCTCTTAATCCTGAACCGGCTGCTACTGCCGCTGCTGCTACTGCTGTCTCTGAGCCATGAGCCGTGTTCAAACAAGCTATAAAAATGAATTATTGCCAAACGCATGCAGTGACTCGGCCCCCTTTTTAGTTTTAGGAGTCGGGGAGTCCCGTATGAAAACGTAAGTGGGTGTTTTTTATTATTTGTTCACATTACGCGACAATTGCTCTCCTTAACGTCCGTCTCTTTCATGCCACGGGGGTGATTTATGAGCTCCTGAAGGCAAACATGGCTCCGGTTATTTGCCTGCAACTTGCACTCAGTGTTAACAGCTAAGATCTCCGCAGGAAATGTTATTTTGATGTCCACCCCCCTCCCCTTTAAAAGAAATTAGTTTGGAAGTTAGAAATGTAAATATTGATCTTATAGTTCTCAAATGTCTTTCAATTTAGGTATTTTGAAATAAATAAATAAACCTGTTTTGCACCAATTTTTAGTAGTTGTTTTATTCTTCATTTTGTTTTATATGTTATCTGTATTCTAGGTCTGGTTTGAAAATTATTTAAATAACTGCATTTTACTATAAATGATTAGAGGGTGGAATTGATTTATTTATCCATTGATGACTAAAAACTTTTTTCTAAATTCTTTGTTTTCAAACAAGTGTTCCGTTGAGAAATGAATGCAAATCGATAATTTATATTCATTACCAACCTGTTGTTGATTTGCATGGCCTCTTACTCTCGCTTCTGATTAAATGTTTCTTACAGGAAAAAAGGAAACGAAAAAAATAAAATAAAGTTCACTCTATAAATGTTAAAAAGAAAAGAGTCAAACACAAGCAGAAGGATTGTAGCAAGTTAGTTTGTATTCTAACAAAAATATCCAAGAAAACTATACAAAAATAAAAAACGACCCGGTTCCGTATTGGCCTAACACTGTTAGATTACTTTCTCTCTTACACACACACAAACACACACACGCACACACACTTTCCCTCTTACACCCACACACTTGTAATTTCTATTCCAAGTGATCAAGTTGTTATGGTAATTAAGCTATAAGCAGAGCTATTTCAGTGATTTAGTTCCGTCCTTACCTTGTATTAATCGTCAAGTCAAATATCAAGAAAATAAATGTGCCGCACACACAAACAATATGAATTAATGCCTTCGTAGCCTGATTTCATACACACATTCTCTCTCTCTCTCTCTCTCTCTCTCTCTCTTTCTCATACACACACACAAACACATACAGGGGAAATGTGAAAGATTTTTTTTTTGTTTGTTTGTTTCTGAGTTAATAATTCAGATGCTGCAAGTCGATTGTGGTCAGAGACTCCGAGAAAAAATAGAAAGTGTCCGCGGAAATGTCCACGGGGCTATCCAGAGACTCCGACAAGCTCGGCGAGGCTGTGTCCGAGAGCTGCAGGCAGGAATCCGAGGAGAAAGGCTGAAAGTCGTGCAAAGAAACATCCAGGGCTGAGGGGCTGTCGCCATTGTCCGGCCCAGATGCCGATCCGGGGCCCATTGTTGACATACAGCCCGGAACAGTGGGTGACGGGTTGGGAAAATGTTTCAGATTTTTGTCATAGCTTGCCGCCTCTCCATTATTGTGAAGCTGCTGCTGCTGCGGCTGCTGCTGTGTGTTGTTCTGAAAGGAGCAGGTATCTCTCTCCAGGAGGGGCCCACTCTGCTCGTACAGCAGGCCGCTCCCTTCCTCGTCCTCCTCGCTGTGGATGCCGTCGTCGGCTCCAGGGCCCTTCGCGTCTCCCCCTCCGTGGTTCTCCTTGGTCTGAGTCTGGCGCTTGTGCTTCATGCGCCGGTTCTGGAACCACACCTTGACCTGTCTCTCGGTTAGATCCAGCAGGGCCGCGATCTCCACCCGCCTCGGTCGACACAGATACTTGTTGAAGTGGAACTCCTTCTCCAGCTCCAGCAGCTGTGTGTTGGTGTATGCGGTCCTCAGCCTGCGGGAGCCCCCTCCTCCACCCGCTCCCTCCACGATCTCAGGCGAACCTGAAAAATAAACAGCAAGGGGATTCTTTAAAAAAAAAACAAAAAGAAAAAAAGAAGTAGGACACAACAATTGCATAACCCCGCTGCCAGTAAATATAACGTTCTTGAGTTTTACATAAAGCAAAATGGCCGCTGGAGTTGTTAACTTGCCCATTTTACCCAAACATAATGTCTGTACTGATATAAACTCCTCACTTGATTCTTTTAGGGAATAAAATAGGTGCCTTCATGTGCGTAAAGCTCTCTAAAACAGTGCGGTCCATCCTGGTGTGGGAGTCTAATGAATGCTCCAGCTGCCCTCCTCGGCAAAGGCACTCCATCACTCTTCATTACTGTCACACATCAAAACTCTGCCTCGCCGAGGGGAATAAATCATCTTACATCACCAAACTTTACCCAAACTTTACCCCCCACGCTTCACACTCATATTCATCCACCAGAATAAAGCTATACTCAGGCATATGTTGTTTTTTTATTTATTTATTTTTTTATCCGCATTTAATGTCTTCCATAGAAGGGGGCCCGGTGGCTCCAAATGCAGCAACAGATAGTGAAGGCATTGTCGTTTTAGGATTCACCCACCTTTCGGGGAGAAGCACACGGGTCCGTTGGAGATGGCGGTGGCGGTGGTAGCGGCGGTGGTGGAGTTCGGCAGCTGGTGGTTCCTCTTGGAGGCTTTCTTCTCCCGCATCCACGGGTACTCCGGGGGTAAGGAGGCGGTAGGCAGCGGGCTGCAGCCATCGGGGCTGTGTCTGGGCCGACCGTGCCGCGGATGGCTGCCCGGGTTCAGGCTGGGGATGGTCTGTTCGAAGGGAGGAGGAATCAGTGTCGGGCGTGAAAGCGTCGAGCTCTTGATTGATGAACTTTGAAATGAATCAGCGACAGGGGGGAAAGATGTCAGGCACTCAGCAAGCGACGGCTGACTATTGATAAAACCGCTCTCTCGCTCGAATTCGTAATTCATCTCCGCTCCCTGAGAGCCGAGGAAAGTTTGCAGCGCCGTATTTTTATAAACGTTGCGGCTCAGTGAGGACGATGAAGAAGGAAGAAAAAAAGAAATATATATTTAAAAGAAAAATCCCCTGATGTGTTTTTTTTTTCTATTTCAGTGATTACGGCCGTATGGGGACCGAGCTACCATTAAACTATAGAATTCATGGAGACAAGGTTGAAATTGGACCGAATTGCCTGTCACATGATTACCTCTGCCCAATGACAATTTGGGGCTTAATCAAAAGAAGCCACTCTCTGCCTGATTGATCCAAAAGGAAAAAAAAAAAAAAAAAAAAAGTCCTCGCTCAGCTGGGCCATGCACGACTGTTTTTATTTACATCTCTGTCCGCTCAGCTCGTCCTCGCCTCGCTCCTCCAGTCCAGTCCACTAAGCCACAAAATGTGTTTTTTAAGAAGCGCCTGACGCTCTCTATTACAGGGAAGGAGACCAGCTCAGGGTGCGCGGATTCGTGCACTCCTCTTTCTCGTATTGTTTGAGGATGTCAGTCGAGAACGCCCCCACCACTCACACACACGCATACAACACAAAGCACACACACACACACACACACACACACACACACACACACACACACACACACACACACACACACACACACACACACACACATTTCACCCTAGTAGCTCTTCATATTTAAGCTCTGGGGGTGAAAAATAAACTTCAAAACTTAAGAGTGTTGTAATTAGAACGCATGTAAGTTGCTAACCATTAATTAAAGCTGTAAAACTAACCATATCATAATCCATATGATTTGACAAAAATGACAAATATGGCCATTTATTATGAGAACATCTAAACTTTGTCAACTTTTTGTTCTTTCTTTCTTTTTCTTTTCTTTTTTTTTGGCAAATGAGGAAATGTCCCAATTATTCCACGAAGCAAAGTTTCGTTGAATTGTAATTGAGCGAAATGAGAATGTGGTTGATTTAAACTGGTTCAGGTGAGGGGCAAAGAATGCTCACTGATACAAGACGTTCACTTTTCTCAATCTGTCACCGTCGTTTGATACAAAGACAAATCTATAACCCAAATTTAGTTCAAATAGTCAACTTTTTCTTTTCTTTTTTTTTTCCGGAGCAAAGCTTCGTTTATTAGACATCAGGTCGTGTTGCCTTCCAGTCTAAACAAGACGAAATACGAAAAGACCGCCCACTCCAAGACGTCTTGCTGGGCTCTGTTAACTTCGGATTATTTTCTTGGACAATGACCCGGTGGTGTTTAAAAAAGACGAAACTATGTTGTACACTTCTGTTAACACAGTCAACCCTTTACGCCGAGCACATTACCATTGCACAGAAAAATAAAATACATATCTGCCTTCCACTTCTAGATAGTCCTACACAATGACACTTAGAATCAAAACTATATTGGAAACATGGTTAAATGGCTAAAATAAAGAATGTGTCACCTTGTATCTAAACAACGTGGAAATGTGGTCGAGAAGTGAAAGGTTCTGGGTTATAAATGGTCAAACTCGTGGACAAATACATAACAGATGCCATGGTTTACCATCTAAACAGCATAAATATGCAGCTGAAACGTCAGACGTGAAAAGACGCCTGTTACAGTTAAAATGGTTTTGATTACCTTTTTTTTTTTTTTTTTTTGAATAGACAAAGAAATCATCTGAAGAATAAGACAATGTTCTGAAAAGTGAAAGATGGACAAAGATGCTTAATTAAATGAGGTTGAAATGTGATGGGGAGGTGGGGGTGATCAAATGGGCTAACTTAGCCTAAATTTCAAAAATATTTGTTTGTAAAAAAATATCTGGACGGAACCGATACCTTAAAAATAACTTCGGTTTTCGGCGTATATCAGGGGCTAAACCAAAACAAGAATGGACAAACCTTAAATAGACCTTTAAAAGACGTTGATAGGAGTGTAGTGTTTGGAGCCATGTGACAGTAGCATTAAGGCACATTTTTCGTTCATTCCACTAAAACGTCGAGCTCATAAATCCGTGATGAAACAGAATCTCTTTTGATGACTCAAAGCAGCCACGATTACTGCATTCCTTTAAAAGCAGCGTTGGAAATAGGTTTGTTTTCATGTCAGGAGCGCAAAGCCACAAGGCTGCATAAAGCAAAGATTTATTGGACGGACATTGCCACACTTGCTTGTGTGGGGGAGGAGGGGATGAGCTTCTCAATGTATTTCTATTATCCTTCCTACCTGAAATGGTCATGGAGCAAGCATAAACACTGTTACAATCGACCTTTTTACAACGAAATCTATTTGCCAGCGTTATTATGCTGATGGGAATGCTATTGAGCTGCTCTCTTCCCTTGCTCGTGCTCAGTTTCATATGGCTCTTCTAGAAGAATCTGTAAAAGCCACATTCAGGAAGTTGTTCCCTGTTTTTTATTATTATTATTATTATTATTATTATTATTATTATTCGTCCGGCAGTACGTGGGGTATTTTCGTTCACAAAATATATATCTGTATGTGGTTTATTGAGTGAGAAGAGGGGAAGTGGAGAAGGAGAAGAAGTGGAAGGCCTCTCTCTCAGTTTGTTGCTTATATACCAAACAAAGAGTCCTGGAAGCCTGTGCGCGATCAATCTTACTCGCCAAAAGGTCTGACAGCTCGGTGCCCTCACAACACATTTAAGGCTTCTAACTCTCCCCCGGATCAAATGCAGCCAGGAAGCGCCGAGAAACAGTGGTCACTCAGATTAGAACCGGTTTCTGCTCGCACTGGTAGTCTGTTTGTCGCTGGAGGGATTTTTTTTAAAGAACAAGGGGGAAAAAAGGAATCTGGTCACACAAGATGCGACCATTTCCTCTCTAAGAGCCATCGGTGAGTGTGTGGTGAAGCTGGCTTCCCCACCTGGCTTTTATCTTTAATTTCTATTTTTGTTGTTGTTGTTGCTTTGTTGTTATCGTTTTTCTTTTCTTTTTTTTTCTTTCCTAAGACTTGCATGTCTGCGAATGGACCAGTAGCGAGTTGCTAAGAGAAGAGACTGATGGCTATTTTGGAATTGCGCGCAGGCTTTGTGTGCACGGACAGGAGTGGGTGGCGGCATTTAGGGGAGCCCGTTGCGTCCCACACACTTATCTTTAGAGCAGGAGTGATTTAGGGCGCAGTTTCCTACGAATGCAAAGAGAAAACGCCGTATGCGCTCAATTTTGAATTTAGACACAATTTATTTGTGCGCTACCTGCGTTTGGCGCATGTGGGTCAAATCGCTGTCCTGCTGCGTAACGCGTGTGCATGTGTGTTTCTGTCTTGGATACAGAAATACTCATAGTATTGGCCCTTTTTTCCCCCCTCGGTGACACACCATGCTTCAATTGTTCTAGGTTTCCCTGCTAACCATATGTCAGGGCTGGTAATGTTCGTGCCCTCTGATATCAATCATGCTAGGTTGAAAATGAGAGTTGTGGGGGAGGAGGGGACAGATGAAAAAATACATTAACGTGAGCAAATATTGCGAGAAATAAACAAAATCCGTCAGAGGTTTGTTGTGGATAAGTACCTTGGCACACAGATTTATTTCGATGGCCTACTGCATTCAACACATTTGCTCCTGGCTTGCGTTTTGTATTGTAATTAAAAATATATATAATAGAATTATTACAAGCAATTAAAAAAAGAATTATTTGTAATATTTTAGTTTGGCATTTAATTTTGAAGATAAAAATATTTGCAGCCATCTATGTTTAGCACTCGTGCTCCCTCCAGTCGTGGTGTGGCCGGTTTTTACGCATCAAAATCTGCACATTTTCAGGGTCTGATTGAACAAATAAGGTCCTTGATTATTGTACTTTAGAGTGCGTCCTCTGTGAGCGGCGTTTGACTGGCTTTACACATAGGCGGGATTATTTTTAAACGATTTCTCATTTGGCTTGTTGTCTCCGCAGAACCTTCCACGAAGACCTGGGTGACATTTTTATTATTATGGATGTGCCCACGCAGATGAGAGAGACGCGCCGGGAAAGAGAAGGGGGCCCACCCTCAAGGAGGAGAGAGTAAATAGATCAAATGTTTTTTTTTTCTTTTTCTTTTTTTTTAATCTGCGAGTTGTTCTTGTTTTGGTTTTTTTTATTATTTTTTTTAATGAGATTTAATGCAGAGCAGTTTTGACTCTAAATTATTTTTAAAATTTCTGGTAGGACTTTAATTTATGAAATTTACTTCTTGAATATGATATGTGTAGCTTTAAAAGAGCATTAATTTGATGCTGCTTTACCGATGATTCCATACCATCGCCGATAACCCACTTTTATTTTTAGATGTATAAAACAGCGTTATGTGATAATGTAAATGTGAAACTGCTTGCGAATTTTAAAATTAAAACGGGTGGATCTGTTTTTGTTTTAATTTTTTTATTTTTTGTTGTTTTTTTTTCACTTCAATGCCTTTATTTGTTTCTTCGAACTGGAGCAGCATGGAATGTTTGACATCGAGAAGAAGAAAAAAAATGATGATGTGTTTTGTCTTTTATTCAATAAAGAAACTGCAAACGTGTGTCCTTCTTTCCACCCTTATTGCATGACTGATTGGTTTCTTTTTCATTCGCTGACAAAATAGAAACACCTCCTCGAATAATAATAATATTAATAATAATAATAACAATAATACTAAGAAAGAAACAAATTGGAAAACCTGCAATCTAAGTGACATGGCTGCATATATGGGCCGAACATGGCGCTAGTTTCTCCACCAACCTTCTCCCCTTGCAGACAGAGATGGAGGGGCGTCAAATAATACTATTGGAGTCTGAATAAATAACATTTTAAAAGACCAATGGAACAAAACAGAAGCAAAAGGGGAGTCTGTGCAAGTTCATGACCCTTTGTTTTAAATGTAATCTCCTCACATTCCCAGCTCCTGGCTCTTAAGGTTCATTTTGTACACAAGTGCAACAGAATGCAAAAAAAAAAAAAAAAAAAAAAAAAAAAAACATCATTCTTCAATTGCGGATAAATAAAGACGGACAGTTTCACATTGAAAATGAATAACATGTGTTCATAATACCCTGTTTGAGATTTTAAAAAGACGTTTTTTAAAAAAGGAAAAGATTAAATAATCCTATGGATATACTATGCCCTTCTTCCTTCCCTCCGTTCGGCTCTATAGACACTCTATGGTACATAAAGGTCTTGGTGAGACAATGAGACAAGCAAATAGAGGAAAATTCAAGCAAGTCGTGATTATTTGTCCTACGCTACTTCACACATGAAACTATAGAGAACACAAACAAACAAACAATAAAAGGCAGAAGGAGAAGGTGGGAGCCATGAGGAGGCGCAGAAACAAAGCAGGAGGGGGGCGGGGGGGTATGTCTGGAGCTTGGATGAGACAATGGGGCGGAGTGATCCAGTCTCGCGCCGCATGCTACAGATGCGTCAGTTTGGGTGCTTCCTGGATTCTTCCCTGAGAGTAGTGCGGCGTTAGGTCCGTGTACGTCGGCGTCGCATCACACACGCCGTGATGTTGACCGCCGCTGTTGCCCATCGTAATCGCCCCGTTGTACTCCATGCTCGCGGACGGAGGAGGCGGGTGAGGGAGGTGGGTGAGACCGAAAACTGAGGCCCCGGAGCTGGGCACAGAGTCGATGTAGCCTCCGCCGACGTAGACGGGGCTGCCCTGCATATGTGTGCCATAGTTGCCGTTGCCGTGCAGGGGGTGGTGCGCGTCATACTCGGGCGTGGCCGAGTCCGTCCCAGGGTACCTCTTCTGGGGGGGTGGGCAGCTGTTGAGGGAGTTGCTCAGAGGAGGGGGATATGACGTAGCCATACCGTACGCTGTTTGATGATTCTTATTGTAAGGGGTTGCAGACTGGGACTCGTACGGTACACTGTTAACGAGAGAATGCATAGAGTTGAGGTATCCGCTCCCTCCACCGCCGCCCCCACCGGACGGTGGGCCTACTGGGCTCCGGGGAGACTGTCCGCCCGGAGACGGCATCATCCCGACGCCCTTCTGATCCTTTTTGTACTTCATCCGTCGGTTTTGGAACCAGATTTTGATCTGTCTCTCCGTGAGGTTAAGCAGGTTGGCCATCTCCACCCTCCTGGGCCTGCACAGGTACCGGTTGAAGTGGAACTCCTTCTCCAGCTCCACGAGCTGCGCGCTGGTGTAAGCTGTCCGGGCCCTCTTTGACGCCGCTGACCCCGGAGGACTCTTGTCTCCTGGGCAACTCTCCACTGTCAGGGAGAAGGAGAAGGAGGGCGTCAATCAGTGATCCATTATAGGCACACAGAGAGAAACACAGACGCAAGACACAGGAGAGTGAGAGTGGGAGCAGAAACTGGGTGACAACACATACACTGATAGTGAAACCCTGCAATCAGGAGGGGGGCGGTGGTGGTGGTGATAGAGCTCTTTACTAGATAAATATGCCCATTAAAGTACAGTTTTTCATCTCCTAAGATCTGCAGCCAATGTGGAGCAAACATCTCAACATTTTGATAAATCCACCCCCAACGCAGGGGTTATCATCAGGGGACCATAAGACAATTAACAATCAATGTGCCTACATGTCCAATCACTAACCAGAAATGCAATGGCAGAAAACTGGGTCACTATCTGATATGTAACCCTGGTTTCCTACACAAAAACATTTTGACCCTCATGCTGCCCCGAAAGTCACACCGCATAACACGCGCATAATGCAAGCACAAGCATTTATAGATTCTTCAGGGTGTATAAAACTGCTCATCTTGCCCTCGCTGATAAGCTTTAAGAGGCAAGCACTTGCCTGCAGAATCCTAAGGTCATATCCACTTGCAGTGGCAGCCGACCAACACTTAATAAATTTCACTACCTGTCTCCTAAACCTGAGGTAGGAGGAATGCAACATGACATAACCTGAGGCGTAATGATATTGCACAGATGAAAGAGAAGTCTGCACACATGAGAAGAAGAAATTGGCTGTTAGCTTAGGCTCAGCCAATATGTGCATGCAGGCCCTGTTAGGATCTGGCTTAGTTTGGATGGGTTCTAAATGGCTGGGCGCTCCGAAAAAAGAAAAAAAAAATTATATGAGATCCATATGGTTTGAATACAATATAAAAACAAGTACAAAACAGTTCAGACATCATATCTCAGCTGGTTCTAAAATAGATGTGATGCAAATCAGTACAAACTGAGCAGCACATGATCCATGCAGATCCCAGAGTTTTTCCTCTGTCCAAGTCATATAAGCAGTAAACGTGAGGTCACTATCCAAACTAAAAACAATTAATTATGGATCCCATATTTCAGCCCATTTGCTACCCATATGAACCAATATGTAAATGTTGGCTGTGGAATGGAAGACAAAATGCTGATTAGTTATAAATATTTATGAATTAATTTCTAATATGTTACGTTTAATAATGATAATCATTTGTTCATCTATACAAAGAATAGCACTGTAAAACAAAATGGAAGCAGGGCCGGCATTAGGAGGAAGTTGGTCCCTGGGCTAGAGATGGTTTTGGTGCCCTGACCACACAGATTCCTTTGATGCAAAGTACAATAAAACGATTCAAGGTACTTGTTAACTTCAAGGTTCTTAGTTTCTCTGGAACTATTTAATGATTTGTTTTGGATTCTTTCTAAAATGTTTCATATAGACACAGTATTCTTTCCCGTAATTTCTTCCCTCATCTGCACATAAATATTTACCCCAAATGTTATAGTAACAGTCAGTGCCTAGTATGTGGCGGAGTAAAATGCAGTTACCAAAACAAAAAGGGGGGCTTGGAATATGCCTTTAAGGCTTGGTGTTGTTGAGCCTCAGGTGTTTGTGGTTGACGGTTAAGGTGTGTGCTCTTGTCATACCTGGAAATGGGCACTTTGGAATTCTAATAAGAATATAAAACAAACCCTGAGAACAACCCTGAAGTTAGTTCTTAGACTGGAACACTTAGTTATTTATTATCCAATATGTTATGTTTTTTCTTTAGTTTTTTTTTTTTTTTTTTCAAAAAATCATAGCAAAGTTGCTTAGCTATTTTTAGCACTTTTTACAGTAACTCATATAGATCATGTAGCACTGTCCAACATCTAGATTGTGAGACTCGTCCTTTTATTTTCTGTGCATACAAATACATTACTGTTTTTGCTTGTGTTGCTAATATTAATAAGCATTGACTTGCTAAAAATAATCCCAATTAATATTAAATGTACATCTGGAACATGCACAACTCTGGTCAACTTTACCAGAATCAACTTTTGAGACCAATCAAAAAGCCCCATGAAGTTTGTGCTTGGGCTATGACGTCATCGTTTTCAACAGATATTCAAGAAATTAAATTGTCACTTAAATATTAGTTCATACAATTTCTCTAGTACTGTAAAATACAATATTTACAAAATATACATTTGTTTAAAAAAATATGGAGCCCAAATGTCTAATACCCAAGCATTAGACGTTGGAATAGAGGGCGTAATATGTGCTTAATAGATGTTCGCCTCGTCTTGTTACTTTTCAAACTCACTTTGAAGCCACAATTACTTTTGGATCTTTAGGTGCTTTTAAAGACCATTTTAGTCAAAATTTGTACAACTGAAAATATAATTTTGCTCAGTGAAAAGAAAACATTTGCAAGCGTTTGAGACTTCAGATCGTATCTTCATTGTTCTTGTAGAAAATATGCATTAATGCCATATCCAGACATGTCGAACTGACTGTGAAACCATAATGCTTGAATTTCAACCATTTTGTATAGATTGTCACGCAAGGTGTTCACTTGAATGCTTAGTTTGGCTCATTACCATTTCTGAATGCCACTCAGATCATTGTAGTTTTGATGCTTTTACCTACAATATGCTGAAAGGACAACTTTCTTGATGTGCAATTTTCAAACTCACACTGGAACCACATAGGATTTTGAGTTTCAACTGTTTCTGAAGACCATCGCTAACTTATTCTTACACCAGAATTTTCAGGTTGCCTCAATGCATATTGTATTGTCAACATAATGTGACAACACATCCATACATCCATAAACAACTAACTCCTTTGTGTTTTGTGCAAAATGTTTAAACTCAAACTGAAAGCACATAAGTGCATAGCCCATCTTTTACAAAATCAGTGGAAATTTGTCTTAAGATTTATGTAAAATTCTTCTAAAATTTATTAGAAAAAAACATAAGAAAGTACGATGTTGGTTTGCACTTTATTAACTGGCATGAACGTCTAATTAATTTCTTCCACGGCTCATAATTTGTTAAATTCAAAAAGAAAAATTACTTTTTTAGTTTTTAGGATTTAAATCAGCCAAAGAGAGATTTAAGCACAGAGGCTTGGGATGCATAAACAGGTTATATGAACATAAGGAATTGCCTGATGTGAATCACTGTGTTCTGTTTGCTCAGTAATGTCAATAATGCATCAAATGTGTTTGAAATGTAGTAGATTACCAGTTTTCTATAGGCAAATAAGCTGAGATATGACTTTGTTTTTAACTAAACCTGAGAGACCACATCCTTAGTCTGAACAGATCTCATCAAGATCATCGCTCTGTGCATGGAAAAGCTTCATTAATTAAGCCTAAAAATAAAACCTATAACTATAATCGTTTCATTTTGTGAAAAAAAAAAATAAAATAAAATAAAATAAAACAAATAACTGCAAACATGTTTAACATACCAGCCACAATATGCACAGCAGGTCATGGGAAGAGGAGCATCTTTAACGTTTTTAGGTTGGCTCTGAGTAAATACCCCACCCCTCCTCAGGCCTGCCCCTTTACCCCCCAAACACTGACCCACTGAGTTTCCCCTCTAATCAAAACAGCAGGACAAACTGAAACAACTGTTGTGTGTGTTTGTTTGCTGTCTCTCCGGGAACATTATGTGATCAGTGGAGATGTGTGTTTACAGTAGGGACAGGTCAGCTGGAGGGCATGGGGACAAACAAAAGGAGGGATCTGCTGCTTTCCCCTCCGCCATCCGCCGCCTGCATTTATGCTGAAAGATGTTGGGATATTAACGACATCAATAAAAAAAAAAGTGGGCCAATCGTCGCAGGATGCGGCTTCATCAAATGATTTGTTACAACAAATGGTTCACCTAAAATGCCACAGCTCAGAAAATTAAACAACGTGACCTTCACAGGAAGCAAACTAATGCTCTGTTGCGGTTTGCCCACCTCCCTGCAAACCTTTATACCTGCCCACCCCTCTCTACCACCCCCGTGTATTGAACGTAAGTATCAGGGTTTGTGTGTCCGCGGCAGCTTGTACCTGAACTGGAGCTACTGGAGGGTTTCTGCTTGGTGTTCTGACGGGACTCCTTCATCCAGGGGAAGATCTGTTTGTTGCGGGTACCGGAGGTCGGGGAGCCGCTCTTGGCTGCGCCGGGCTGGCCGGAGCCATTGCTCGCGTCTTGGCTGACTCCGCCGGGGGACAGCGAGGGGGGAGGCGGTGGGCCTGACACCGGCACCGGCGCTTGATGATTGCTTTCGGGGAGAACCTTGGCCTGCGCCGCCTGAATGGCCCTGTCGCAGCCCTCCGCCACCATCTCCCCTGGCTTCTGCAGAGCAACGGAGCCGCCGCCGGGAGACTGTAGGGAGCAGGCGGGTCGATGGTACTCGCTTTCCACATGAGAGGCCCTGGGATATTGGACCTGATTGGCATCATAACCGAAGCCATTTGCGCTTTGATACGGGTAGCCACTGTAAATTGCGGAGCTGTCGTAGTAGGTCGCCTTTTGCATCTCGCCGTTTCCCAATATTTATTTCAGAAACTGACAGGGTCTTGACACCCTCGTAGAATAACATTGGCACCCCGTGGTCACGTGACGCCTCTCCGCCAATGGCCTCCTCGGGTGAACCTAGGGTTACAAGAAGCACTGTGAGGAGGAGAAATGGTGGCGATCCATCTTACTTTTCAATACAGACCTGACACTGGAGACTGTGGAGGCAAGATAGGGCCAACAGTTCTGTGGACTATTACCGTTTACCTTATGGCTTACACAAAAGCACACACTAACCTTGCATTACCATCTGTGCCAAACAGCATAACACGTTTTCCAAAGCATTCAAATCATTTTAAAAAAGCCTAACAAGAATCAGGGCGACAGTTTAAAACTCTGAGCCGAGAGGGATAAAGGGAATATAGTTACAGTAGAGTTTATGGGGGGAAAGTGCCTGCTGTGGAAACGGCTTGTTAGCGGGCTGCCACACAGGAAAATAATGTTTCTGTTACAATATTATTCTACCAACCGGGCTGTCAACAGCATATCTAATTTCCTGTGTAAGCAGGTAAAAGACATTCACTTTTTTTCTTCTCTTTTTTTTATAAAATTCTTTTTCCCAGCTAGAAAAAAAATCATTCTGGAACAGTGAGAGAAAATTCGGATATATATATTTCTATTTTTTTTTATTGTTTTTTTGTATTGCTTGTTGCAAGATAAATGAAAAAGGGGGCCCGAGGAAAACCTGAAAAACCAGACGGGCATCTCTGCGCTCTTGTGACACCAAGGTGGGAACTTTTTTTTTTTCTTCCCTCTTAGGGCCCATAATAATTTCCTGCCGGCTCCGTCTTTTTGATATACGAGTGGCCGGGAGCGCCGGGCCCGGTCAAAGGAGAAGCCCGATTGTAAAGCGGAGAAGAAACCCAGGGAAGACACATCTACAGCCTGCTGCTGTAAGAGCGGATCCAGTAATAACACAGGAATAATAGACTGTTTATCCATAATAGAGCTACTAGTTTTCCATTGGTATTGTTTTATAGACTGAGATAATAATAATAATAATAATAATAATAATAATAATAATAATAATAATAATAATAATAATAATAATAATAATAATAATAATAATAATAATGTTAAAATAGATTTGCTTCTGTTTAGTCTGATTCATACATTGACACGCTCCCGTCTCCTTTAGGGATTTTTTTTTACATCTAAATATCAAATTTAAATTTATGCAGCTCAGTTTTACCCATAAATATCCAGTTATATTTTATTCTATTTATCTTTTTTTATGAATAACAGTAAATCTGTAACTATCAAAATCACGACAGGGTTCCATAAACTACTAATTTTCTCAGTATTTTATTTTATTTTATTTTATCTAAAGCAGTCCTTAGTCTGGGATGCATTTGTTAAAACTTGAACAAAAAAGTACAAATGAAAATAAAAGCAAGACCCGTGCAGCCTGGCATACCAAAGTACAAATAAGTCCAAAGTGAGACCCCATGTTTGCTTTCAACGCAGCCTAACTGCGGATTGAAAGACGCTCTCTAATGACCGGTAAAAGGCATAAGGAGTCTTCTCCTCTCTGGATCTCCCTGCGAACCATTGCGACAGTCATAAATGGCAGAGAAAAGAGAGACAAAAGGCAGACTTGAGCTGTGCTGCTGCAGGAAAAAATCCGTCCGCCTGACTATGTGTGTGCGTGTGAACTCTTCCTGAACCGAGATCTTAAGTCGTACGGTGATAAATCACCGCCGCGACACACAAACTCCACCATTTACAACCGAAAGGGGAGCCTATTTCTGGCCCCTGCTTACCTTGTCCTCTCACGATGAATGCAGAGCGCCGGGCAATATTTTCTCATTCAGCGACGAAATCGATCAAAGGCAGTAATCCAGAGGAAGAGGGGGCAGAAAAAAAAAAGTTTTTAAAGGCAGCGGGGCTGACTGGGTTGAAGGAGCAGCGGCAGACTGCGCCCTGCCATGCAGGCAGGCATTAGCAGGCACAACACACAGGAGCAAAAAAAAAAAAAAAAAAAAAAAAAGGGAAGAGCCAAGAGAAGACCCCCTTTCCTTTTCTCTCCTTACTCGCCGAGATTGCGAAAGCAGGCGTGAGCAGTCGGGTCAGCGCGATAAGAAGAGTTATCTGCTCCCATGCTTGCAGGGTAATGGACAGGGCTTCATGGCAATATTAACGTCAGCCAAGGCTATGCTTGACTATGAGATCCTTCAGCAGTTACCATGCAGACACCAGTGAACTGCCCCGAACCAGAGCGTCACCGTAGACAAGAAAAATTATGCAAATGAAGCAAGCGCCTTGGAAAGCCAGTCCAAATCAAGTAGTTGCCTCTCCTCCTCCCCCAACATCCCAAATGAGGTAGTCCGTCTAGAAAATAATAACGTTAATAATGCCTCGTTACTAATGCGCCGTCCCAAAAGGTGTTCTAGGCCATTTTCTTATCATTTATCCCGGGTCCTAGATAGAAGTTATGAATACAAGGAGATTTTCGGAATAACAAAGGGATACCGAGAGCTGCCTTTCCATTTCCATGGGAGATAAAAGCGCTTCTATAGGCGGCTTAATCATTAACCTACTTTTTCTTCTCTTTTTTTTCTCCCTCAGAATTTGCTGTTTTAGCGCAAGGACGTACAGTTCTTTTTCATTTCAACGTGAACCCGCTAAATATGAAGGAAAGCTGCAGGGCAGTCAGTGCACGTTCTGACCAAAGCTCCTAAATATTAAAGGGAAAAAAAAAAGAAACCCACAGCAGCTCGCGCACGGGGATGAAAAATGGGCAGAGGTTTCAACACCAAAAAGGCCAAAGCGGGAGGACACGCAGCGTGGAGCAGAGGAGAAGAAGGGAGCCGGGGAATCCCTCTGCATGGTAATGTTTGCAGCCAGAATGAAAGACTTGATAGAATTAGATTTATGACTCCCCTCTCAGCTGTAAACACGGCCAGCAGCTAAAGCTTCTCCGCTGGTTTTCAGGCTGTGGGACAGAAGCATTTCGGTGACACCATTAGAAAGGTAGAGAGAGCGCACGCAAGGACGGCGTGGGAGTCTTGAGTGGGCGAAAAAAAAAATCACACATTAGGATTTTTTTAAGCTAACTTCGCCTTTTTCTTTCACAAAGCAACTGCTGCCACTTTGTGTAATTATTTACTTCTTTGTTCTACGCTAAAACGCTGATTTGGTCCTTTTTTTTTCCTTCGCCATTTGGCCCGAGGAGAGGGTTAAAAGGTCGAGCGTTATAAGACCAAAAAGCTACATGGGAAAGGTCGGGGGGGAAAAAAACCCCAAAAACGTAAAATTGTAATAAAATAAAACGTAAAAACCTCTTAGCATCAGGCTGTAGTCGCTCCAAGCAGATGGCTTTCGCAGAAAGTAGTTAAAAAAAACAACACAAAAAAAAAAAAACGAGTAAGGCAGCTCTCCAAGAGCCGCGATTCCCCTCCGTCACTTTTATGGTGACAAATTACACCACAAAGACAAGTGGAAGAGAAGGAAATATTGCTCTCGCGTTGGTCATATTGCTGCTACACGGAAATATACAACAAGCCATACATAGACTGCTTCTGCTTCTCTGGCCTTGTGAGCGCACTGGGAAGGCGCGCGCGCGCGTGTGTGGTACTTATTAGAAATTGAATAAGGATATCACCATCAAGCATTCATAACATAAATCAATAAAGATGTATGGACTTACCGAAGGCAGCTCAGGGTGTTTCCGAGACCGGGCCTGAAGTTACTCGGCCGGATTTCTGCAACGACAAAAAGGATTTCCCCCCCCTTTTCTTTAGTAACTTAAGGCATAACTTTACATTTTCTTCAACGGGCTTCTGTGAGTTTTATTTTCTTCTCTCTTTTTTTTAGACTAATTCAGAAATGTTCTCACATTTAAAATACATTAATGTGGATTTTGATGTTATTTATTTATATTTAAAGCACAGATGTGAAAGACGGGGTTTATGTTTTATTATTCGTTTATGTTTGGGCGCATAATTCAGCGTAACTCTTTCGTTAGAACAGCGAAATGGGTAGTCATGTTTTGTCTATTAGTCGGGAGCAAAATTCAAACTTTTTTTCTTAAAATAGGTTAACGTCGGATTCTGTTTGAGAAATTCCATAAAATGTTAAATAAACAACAACAAAAAAGGTTTAAATATAAAGAGGAACTGATGGATCCCAAATTAGGCCTACAATCTTAGGTTTGGGGGGGAAACGATTTAACATATGCTTGGATGAATATTATTATAATATTATGCAAAAAGAAAAAAAATATTTTGATTTATTTTTTGAGTAACTCTATTAGAAAAGGTTGCAAAAATCAGAAGCCTATAATTCTCATGAAATATACACACACACACGAACTCCTTCAGATAACGGATGTATGAAAGCCAGAAATTCTTCTTTATAAAACTCTGATCAATTCTGCGCATAGCTACGAAAACACATATAGGAAAATAATAATAATAATAATAATAATAATAATAATAATAATAATAATAATAATAATAATAATAATAATAATAATAATAATAATAGTAATCGTCATGTATGCAAATAACGTGTTTGTTGCATCTCCTCTCGCAAACAGATCGAACAGTCATTAGCTGGCGCTCACCACCTTCCCAAAGTCCCTGCGCCCATAAATCAAAGCCGGAGCGCCGTGACCTCAGCGCGGCCGCGGCGGTCCTCGATGGCACTCCGTCTTCCATTATATCCTCATTTCCCCACGGCGGAGCGACACAACAACTACCCCAACTGATCCCCACCAGCTACTTCTTTTTTTTTTCTTAAATCTTCTTCGTCTTTCCTCTCTCTCTCTCTCTCTTTTTTTATGGAGATCGTCTTGATGCATCGTTTACGCACGGGCGCGGAACATAAACCAGCTTAAAGAGATGGGGCTGTTTAAGTTTTATGGGACAGGTTGACACCCTGAACCGCCGGCGCGCTCTTCTGTCTGGGTGTTTGCTAGAAGTCGGGATAAATGGAGGCTTTATTTACTCACAGTGGCTTATTTGTCCAACAAAAAAAGACTTCTTCTGTTATTTATTGTGCTATTACGGTGTAATTGTTCCACTGGAATTAGTTGTGCATTTTTTATATTATAAAGAACACAAAAAATAGGTTATTTGGACAAAAAATATGACATTTATTTAGGTTAACTTATGTTATGCATACTGACAACTTCTTAAAATTTCTTGCGCTGCAAAAAATAAAAATAAATAACAAGGAGCCCCCTCCCCACACCCCCTTCACTGACTGACCTCTGTCTGGCGTAGCAATAACTCACGACAGTAATGAACAATCGGCGGAAATACCTCAAAATAAAATCCATCCTCCCAAAGCTGGGGCTCTGACTCCGTCCGCGTGGAAAAAAACACATATCCGTCCGTGTACAACAGAATACATCCACAAAAGCCAGAGATCCTTCTCTCCTCTTCTCGTTTGCTCAAATCGGCTTTTTTTCTTTTCCGGATATTCAAAAAAAAAAAAAAAAAAAAAGAAAGAAAGAAAGAAAGAAAAAAAAACTACAAAGCCAGGACTCCCCTCCCGAAAAGTGGGGGTAACCAGCATATAATCTGCATCATATGGCCAGACCGGGGCTCCGGTTCTCTTCCCAGTGCCATAACACCGCGCGGTATTATGCGCCCTGCTCACGTGACGCAACGTCAACTTAAATCCCCTTTTATTTGAGCCCGTGAATCATTAATGGAGGCAGTCATTGCCCCTGAGGAGAAACGGATCGGGCTTGTAGAGAGAGGGGGGAGAAAGAAGAAGAGGTAGAAGAAAAAAAAGAGAGGGGCTGTGTGATAGTGCAATGTATCTGGCTGAGGAGCGAGCCTCTCACTGAGAAGCAGCTTTTCCACGTGTCGCCCCATTCAGAGGGGAGAAATGGGGCTTTTTTCTGACACTTTTAGAGCGCCATATATTTCGTGCCTGTTAGCGGCCGAAAGAGCAGCAGAGATTCGAGCACATTTTGCACGGCGTAAAGCTGTCCGAGCGCAACAAAACAAAACGCGCTTTTAGCTTCCTCTTCATTCTACCACCGCCTCGCTTTGCATGGGTGTATTCCACGGCGCTCAACTCAACACCGCCCCCCCTGTTCTCATCGCGACACTTGTACATTAGTATATACCACTTTGTCAGCCTCTGAGCCCCCCTCAATCAGCGCGGCGCACACGCTGCAGGGGTAAATAGAAACCAAACGTTGCCACATTTACCTGTCACACACGGAGAGGATGTGCGTCCCGGTGGTCGTGAGGGGCGCCTGTCAGTCAGCGGTGGGCGGAAAGGAAAGGTGAGGTGACCAAAGAGAGGCTGCTCGACCCTGCTGGTCAGTACATGGATCCCCATTAAACTAACATGGATCAATTCACTCGAGCTTGTGCGTAAAAAAGTTTTAGAGATTAATAAATAAATCAAAGAAAGTTTTTTTTGTTGTTTTTTTTAAAGAGGGAGGTTCACATACACAGAGCGTATGTAGCCAAAAGCTCGTAGCCCGGAAGAGATTCTCTCCTCTCGGCGCCGTTTGGCGCTTGTTTTCCGTCAACACCGAGCAGCGGGCGTGGAAAAATCCCCACCACAACTATTAATCACTCGAGTCGGACAGAGGCTCCGTCCCACTCCCTGCATTGAGGCTTTTGTCCTCTCCGACTCCAACTCTAATGGCAAACTTTCAAGTCAAGAGCAGAGTCAGATGCGGTTTCTTCACTTTTAGTTAAAAAAAAAATCTATTCTCAGCGAACGTAGACGCGTGTTTGTGAGAGCGACGAAAAGTTTCATGATGTGATTTAGGACCAAAATTTTCACGTGTGTCTTTTTACAGACCCAGACTGATGTAAAGGCTTGTGAAACTGAATGACCGTGCCCTGCAGGATAATCCCACCCTACCTGTCGCCACCACACCTGAACTTTCCCCTGACCCGTGCAGAGTTGAGTGGCAAGTCAGACATCCAAGCACCGACTTTGGTAGCATTTAAAAACTCCTCTTTAATTTCTTAATTCAACAAACATTCTAGCTCATTGCCATTTCCTGAAACTCTTTAATTGATCACTTTTTAAAAAAAATCAAAATAACACAAATGTTCCCAGATGTATTTTCACAAATCAAGCCTCCTTATCTCTGTCAGCACGGAGAGGAGCTGCAGGCGCAGAGACCCCCTGGATGTCGGCCAGACGACTGGCCATATCTTCCCACAATGTTGACACTCGGAGCTCTTAACAGCCAGGCTTGGGTTACCGAGCCTCTCAGCCGAAGATAACTGCTGCACAGAGGTTTACATCGGCCAACATCAAGACTAATGCGAAATTCAACGCCTCGAGCTGAGTGGAGCCATCTCTAATTAACCCCAGACAAACAGTGCGACCAACGAAGACAGAAGAAGTGTTTGCTTGGATGTGGTTGTAATAAAGCAAGTTGGATTTTCTTGTAAGAAGTGGCTCTTTATTATCCCAGAAAAATGTGTTAGTCACCGTTCTTTTGAGCAGAAGCACTCAGATTTAAGTTATAATAATAATAATAATAATAATAATAATAATAATAATAATAATAATAATAATAATAATAATAATTGACTCAGCTTAATTGACTCAGTTTAGTTGTTATCTTTGCAGTTGCTTTGCAATTTCCTAATTGCATTGTTATACACCATCACAGTCAGAGAGAATAAGATGAGATGATTAGAACCAAAATCATTATTATTATTATTTTTTTTTTTTTTTAAAACAACATAGAAACTGTGGCATGAGTTTTGGGTTTAGTCTCAGTTAAAGACAATATATATATACATTTTTAATTCTCTATACCACCATAAAACAAAACCCACATTTTCACAGCTTGTGTTCACCCAAACTGTGAAATAGATGAATAAATACCTGCATGAATGAATAACAACAAAAGGTCACGTAGCAAGAATGTTTTCCAGCGCTATCATCCCTTCAGATTAATATTCCTTCGCGATTTGCATGTATGCAAACAGTGGATACATGGCTGCATGCTTGTCAGCATTCACCACAAAAAAACACATACTATGAGGAATAATAATAATAGTGTAATATTACAAAACGTAAACATTTTATTGAGTATAATTTAAGAACTTTGAGCAACAGTCAGATTGAAATGAGATCCACACCTGGATCTACTTGATCACCTCCGCAACTTACTCAGAATGTAGATTTGTTGATAGGCTCGACATGCAAGTGTTTGAAAATTAGCCACGTTTTAACCTACACTGGTACATTAACACATAAGAGCAATAAAACTCCCAAAACGATCTACAGTTTTTGGGATATTTTATGCATTAAAAAACTCCTCAAAAAAACAAAACAAAACAAAAAAAAAAAACGCTAGAATAAAACTACACCAATTCTACTTACAAGTCATGATGATTCTGCCTCCTGAAGTTCTGTCAGAGGAGAAGAGATCTGACTTGCACCTTACAGAGCATCACTTCAAATGAAATTAAGTCAGATTTTCAGATCTATTTCTGACCCCCCGGGGCATCCATTATTCAGCAAGTCACGTGAACAAGAGCAGATTAAAATTTCAGCACTCTGAAAGTGACCTCTATTCGAGAATCAAAGACTTGAAATGCGTAATTGAACTATATATTTGGACGTGTGCGTAAAGTACGTGCCAGTCATGCCGAGCGTCATTCTGCAAGCACACAGTCTAGGAGAGAACTTCTGCAGCAAAAAAGTATTAATATTTTCCAGATTTGTTTTCTCTCTCTCTCTCTCTCTCTCTCTCTCTCTCTCTCTCTCCCTCTCTCTCTCTCTCTCACACTCTCTCTCTCTGTCTCTCTCTTTGTCTTTCTCTCTCTCAATAAATGTGGTTAGGAGAAAAAAATAAGCAGTTTGTTTGTGTCCGTTGTACGTTTAAATTAAACGGCAATTTACAATTTATGCTCTGTAAACCCATAACCAATAAACGTGCCGACGTATTTATGGGCTTTAAACCAACACATGCCAACACATTCTCAAATTGATGCACCCCAACATGAAGAATCTCAGCATGTTTCTCCTCATGTGCGCCCTCTTCTCCGGGCCCTGCCAGCGCTCCCTCTGTGATAATCTGCACATGCACAAGTGCTGTCTCTTGGAATAATTTTGGGAAAATTCATGGCTCAGTTTCACACTTAAATACGGTTATTGTTTGGCACGCCGTCTTTGGATAAATCTCAAATGGGCTGACGGAGGTCTCAGCGCTGATGTATGGTCTGAACATTGTGTGTGTCGAAAGGTCAGGGGTCAGAAGAAGTGCTCGGAGCCCGTGATTGGCCAGTGGCTGCCGCTGTCCCCTGGCTGAACTCTCTATTGTTTGGACGGGGCAGGTAGTGACCACCACTCACACTCTTGGTGTTGTAACGTCGGCTGAGTTATCATTGGAGTGGCAAAGTTGGAACAATATGTGTGGCAGGATATGCGTAACAGTTCAGGTTTGGTGTTTTTACCAAACATTGTAAGTCCATGATATCTTTTCTAGTCTTTGTTTTAACCTTGGAAAAATGTTTTTGCCCCATATTTAGCCAAAAATGAAAACGTTCAAAAATAACGCATGGATAGCTTTCTTGAACTACCCCGACCACATTTAAACCACATTTAAACGTCTATAAACACATTTGCTCTCACGTTTCAGCTTGAACTTTTCAACATCAACTTTTAGATGGAAGACAATTCTGGCATTTTTTGTTTCTATTTGATGAAGAAAAAAAAAGAAAAAGAAAACTTGCTGTCAGCTAATACTGCGTGGACTCGGATCATGTGTTTCTGCCACATATCTTCCTAATCCAAGAATATCCGCATAACATGCCATGCACGTGCACGGATTTGAATCTGAGACAAGCGAGCGATGAAAAACACAACAAGAAGATGCAAACACATGTCTGGACGAAAGTAACAAGACGGACATTAGCGTTCACAACACCAGCGGTTGCACTCTGAAAGGAAAAACAAAAACAAAAACAAAAACAAAAAGCAAACAGCATTGCGCATTTATCTCCAAATTAAACCTCAATGCAAATGCCATGAACTGTTTGAAAAGAAAACAATTATATAAATAGGATCGTGCAGGAATAGCGTCTTAACACACACAGCAAGGTTTTCAAAAGCGACGATTGGCAAATAATCTAATCAGTAAAGTTCATATTTTTGTTGAATAAATGTAGAAATGACAACATCAAATTGTGTGTTAATATCGTGAAACTATAGATGAAATGTAAAATAAATAAATAATAGTAATAATAAAAGTCTGTTGATGTCAAACTGTTGTTCCAAGGTGTGTGTAGTTTTTTTTAAATTGGCTGACAAAACCTGACGTTCTGCGTTTCTGTTTAGGCTCTATTTGGACCGGACATGCAAGACGAACAAAAGTCAAATTTTTAACATTTTTGGGGCATAACAGATGCCCACGGCATATCTTAATATTAATATTAAAATATTCACACGGACGTCCAGTTCCTGGATAGATCGCAATATTTGAGCGTAGAATGAGGAAAAAATTAATATCTAAATTCCGTCTCCTAATGTCTATCTTTAATAATTAATAACGATTACTTAAAACAAAAAAAAAAGGATCTTTACGAGTTTGCGTAAAACCGCGCGTAAACCAAAGAACGGCTTTGAAAACAGGCTGTTGCGCTCAAGTGAAATCAATACTGGCGATGACAAAAACATCCACAACCGCGTCAAGCCTCGTAAGTGGAGCACATATTTTATTTCACAAGGACAGGTTTAACCTACACTATATAGCCTACATTACATTGGTCATTACTGAGACAGCACATACAAATATTCACAGTTTAGAACACAACACAGCATAAGGACGCACGGGAGCACAAATGAATCTATACGGACTCTGTGTACAACACCGACAGAACTTGACACGAACAAAAAAAAATCGCCCTTTTCCCTCATTGTGCCTTCATTAGGTAGGATTTGTCTATGTACATTTGATGTGAACGTCACCTGGACTATACATTCAACAGTAAGAACCAACCCAGTCAAACACACGAACTACACTGCTGCTCCTCTGACTGATGCCAACCCCCCTCCCCACCCCCCACCCTACCTAACACAGCCCCCCCCCCACACACACACACCTCACCACCCTAAATAAACAGGCATCTACAGAGTCTCCTAAATATCTTTCAAGTATATTAGAACTTTCCATGAGCAATGGTCATAAAAACAATAGTAATCGTAGAGAACATATAGAAAAAAATGACCACAAACTTACTTTTCACCTGACTCAGTTTTAACTGCAATGATACACACTTTGTGATCCAAGTCCTACACGTCTGAATGTGCATTGGATTTTTTTTTTCCTGTTTGTTTATTTTTTTTCCTTCCTTCCTTCCGTCTTTTCCATCAGAAACCAAACACTTCAGTTGCCACCGTGGCAATTAAAGGTGATTTTTCAAGCTTATATGAAGAGGGGGGTGGGGGGAAGTGAGGACGAAATGGTGTACAAAGGACGTGGCACAGGCCCAATGTGCAAGCTTACAGATATATAACACCATGAGTGTAAAATACTGAAAATCGGTCCATCGAATTCCACATGTGTTGTTCGCCATCTCAGTCTGGATTATGTGGGGTCTGTTACTCTGGGCACTATAGACCAACTGTGCACGGCGTTGGGACAAGCTGCTGGCCTGTTTTGATCTGCTGCTGTTGGTGCTGCTGCTGCTGCTGGGCCCCGGAGGCTGAGGAAGAGGCCGACCCGGATGATGAGCGGATCTTTGTGTTGGGAAGCTTGTGCTCCTTCTTCCACTTCATCCTACGGTTCTGGAACCAGATCTTGACCTGGCGCTCGGACAGGCACATGGTGTGCGCGATTTCCACCCGCCTGCGCCGGGTCAGGTAGCGGTTGAAGTGGAACTCCTTCTCCAGCTCTAGAGCCTGCTGGCGGGTGTAGGCAGTGCGGGACCTCTTGGGCACCCCTCCATTGTAACTGGCATTGACTGGGAGACGGGAAAGGGAGTTGGGGGGTGGGGGGGGGAGTGGGAGGCAGGTGTTACATGCAGGTTTAAGAAGGCATTATTTGCTTTTTTTTTATTTATTTTTTTATGTGTGCCCATATTGCATAATTCGTGCACCACGTTTTCTGCAGCCGGTTTCTAAACTCTCTTCTCCTTAACGGAAGAGAATGTGTACAAGCACTCGCATCCAGGGACACATCAAAGCTTAGGAATGATTAACAAAAACAGCAGGGCGGAATATAACACTTTGGCTCGCCTCCAGTGCTAGAAGGTAGTTTGGGTTAAAAAGCAACAAAGGCGCACGGCCCCAGACAGACGAACACAGGCAATAAAATTTACGAGGGTCCTTAATTACCGACCCTGCTGCTCGATAGTCGTAAATTGCTGCTGTAAGGGCTGCTACTAGTGCTGCCTCAGTGGGCTCATGCTTGTGTTTCCCGTGGCTGGGAACTCACCGCTGCTAACGTGGACCTTTTTCATCCACGGGTAGACAACCGGCTCCTTGCCCTTCGCCACGCCGGGGTACACTTCACCGGCGAGGCTGCAGTCTTTGCTCCCGTTTGCCCCTGCGCCACCGTCTGGCGCCGCGGAGAGGCGAGCGCCGTGGCTCTGTGGGACCGGCTGCGGCTGTGCGTGGTGCCCGTCGCCGAAATCGTCGAGTCCTGCAGCGGCGGCAGCTGAGGGGACGGTTCCGTAGTCATAGCCCGTCTCCGCGTAGCCTGACCTCGGATAGGATTGCTCGTCGTGATGGGGGAAGCCCGTATCCTTTGGCCGCTCGTAGTAGTCGCCGTGGCTGGGGATATATCCGCTCTGCTGGTACTCGTCGCATGGTGGGAAGGAAGGCTCGATGTAGTTGGAGTTTATCAAGTAGGAACTCATGGTCATTAATTTGTGAAGTGCAACAATACTAATTTTTATCGCGCTGTCGTTTTTCTGATCTCCACAAAACCCTCCTACTCCCCCCTGTCAAATGTACAAAGTTGTCTGGTCACGTGCGAGGAGGCCACCAATCACCGCCTGTCCTGTGGGCATCATGTAAACAGGAACCAATGGAAAAGCATGGCACTGGTACCAGCAGCAGCGCTCGGACTGACTTACGTTGGTGTTTTCCTTATTAAATCACAGCATATAAAGCAAAAGAAAGTAATCTGCTAAGTTGTTTACTGCGTGAGTCCGAACTTTGGTGGGTGAGGTTCAGCATCTCAGCTAAAGCAGAATGAGTCTAGTCCTGCAACCTGGTGAACATCAAAGCTTGAAACTGGAATCTGTTGCATCCCAAAGATGCAACACAGATTTTAAATGTGAGCACATCAAAAATCATCATGGTTGAAAAAGAAAACAAAAGATGTCAAAAGCCTCGAAAGTCTTCACGGGTTTGCGCATCCTTCAAAAAAAAAAAAAAAAAAAAACTGGCACATGTCTTCTGATTCACGCACAACACGTGCAAACAACCTGCAAAACTCTACTTTAAAAGATCTTCAAATAAAAAAATAAAAAACCTCTAATCTGCCGACCCCAATGTTTCACCTCAATAGTTTGCTTAAAAAAACAAGAAAACGGCTTTTTGTTCTGTTTTGTATTATTTGTTTGACAACATGATGGAGAGTCTGCATAGCCATATTTTTACAGAGTAAGCTTGGCTTGTGCTGAAAGCGTGCAATGCCGTGTGTCGAGTTCTATTAAAAGGCAAATAAATTTGTCTAACACTTAAAACATTTGATTTGCATGTGTAATACAGCCGGACGCCAAAGCAAATATCCTGCAGAAGCATTTACGGAGAGCTGCACGTCAGAGCTGAAAGTGTCCGTGCAGTGAGGACGACCACATATTTTACTTGCAATAATGCCCCTGAATAAACTTATACATCATGGAAAGTCATTTAAGAAGTGCAAACACAGCCTTCAAAATTTCTACTACAAAAACTCAAATAGTTTTCTCTGTTCTTAGTTTCATAAAGTACTGCAATATTTTTTTTTATTTTTTTTTTATTTAGTTAGTTTAGTATTGTTGCGGTTGTTGCTGTTAACAACAATGGCAATAATAATAATAATAATAATAATAATAATAATAATAATAATAATAATAATAATAATAATAATAATAATAATAATAATAATAATAATAATGAGAAGAAGAATTTACAGAAATCTACTTTGAAATTCTAAATCGTTTATGTTTCATTGCGATACAAAAAATAATAATAAAAAAAATCTGATTTTATAAAATTAAAACAGAAGATAAAAGACATGTTGCATGTTTACAAGGACGTAATGAAAAGTATGTCTGACCGTGCTGTTCGCCATCAGCCATCATGTTCACGTCCAGTTTCCGCTCCTTATCCGAGATGACCCTCTGTATCCGTGTTCCTCGAGGATGCAACCATAGCAGCAGCTCCTCTCGGATCTGGTCCACCTCGACAAGGCCTCTGCAAGAGAGAACCAGAAGGGGCCCACAAAACTTACGGAAATACTGAAAGCTTTCTTTTCTTTTTTCTCCTTTTCTCTCCCTATTTTTTTTTCTGTTCTGCTGCTGCTGCTCAGCCTCTCTCCTATTCTTTTTTTTTTCTGACGCTCTCCTACACAGAGATAACTTCTGCCTGACCCCGAGGTGACACCGTTTCCATTTTGTTTCTGATTAATCTTGCCCATTGACAGTCTTTGTTAAACAACAAGGCGTTGCCCCCTCTTTTTTCCCCAAAGAGGCGACATTTTCATATCTGTTAGACGCGGTGACCTGGGGTTCACCCCGGACTTGGACTTCAGTTTTGCAAGGCTCTCTTATAGCTCTTCAGGGGGCGCGCTTCAACACACAAGGAGGTTCCTCAAGGGATTTCTTGGTAACACGTTTGCAAAAAATACTTTATACGTTCAGACGTGAGGATATGAATTGCATGTGAATGAAGGGTTTGCTGATGTTTTCCAGAGTCCTTATCTTCACAAAAGTTGCAGATTTTTGGAAAAGAGCGCGCTGAGAACACCCAGGCCTGTGCGCACTGATCCAGAGCTGGTTAAGTATCCATCCTAACTCATTGCAAATGGCATGCTGGAGATTCACTGCGTCCTACACGGCCGCAGAGACCACCTGAGAGGCAATGTGTCAACATAATGTCGGCGGGTAAGAAGGCTACACATGATATCTAAATTCACACTCTGCTGGCTTTCTATTCTAACACGGGTCCAGCATAAATATAGAGCTGGTCAGCTAAGCCGTTATCCACTTACAGTAAATTAAGCCGACAAGGCTATAGGAGCGACTGCGAGTTTTACAGATGATTCTACTTGTTGCTGTTATATACCTCGGACACCTTTATTAAAACGTCATTATTAGAAAAAGCGTTGGAATGAACAGTTTCAGATTACTCCTGCTATCTACTTCAGGCCTGCCGCGCAATGGCTCCTGGAGACGTTTGTGCCAAAATGCAAGAAAAGAAAACCAATCTGCTTCCAGTCCCAATGAAATCCGACGAGAGCGTGTGATAACACGCTCGTTATCCGCGCAATTTTCCACAAGATTTAAAACTGAAAATCACGCCTGAAACCGCAACAGGCTCGAGTTGAAATTTCAGCTTTCACAGCGAATGGGTTCGAGGGTGTTGGCTTTCCGGGCGCATACACACTGCGAAGTGAAGGTCGAGTCAGGCCATATATATCAAGTTGACAGTATACAGTAAATTTAGATTATCAGAGAAGTGCTTTGAGATGATGGTGACAGATTGAGTATGGCTCTCACAAGGTCTTCAGTCTGCATGGGCAAGAAAAAAATTCATGAAATGCCATAGAAGCATGCACAACTCACGTCTTTAAAGAAACATTGTGACTTGGGCTGGCATTAGTAGCATAATCGTTTTTCCGCGGTATGCATGGCGTTATGACGTTTTCACAGCTTGGTTATTGCAGCAACAATTAGCCATTAGAGTGACTGACGTCTTTCCACAGCTGGTAGTTTTGATTGGACGCGCTGAATGTTTCTAAAAAGTTGAACAAAATACTTTTGTCTGTTTGTTTGTTTGTTTGTTTGTTTGTTTGTTTGTTTCTTCCTTTAAACAACGCAAGTCATCTTTGGTGCAAACGATTCTGCAAAAGCAAAACTACAGAAAATGTCAAATTCATGAATCATGAACTGATATTTTGATGATAAAATACATTTGACCGTGCATGACGTTTATAGGACTCCATATTATCCGCATTATGCATTGAAACTAATGAACTAATAGTCCTTTTTAGGACGAACGTGTACAAACACAAGACGTGGAGCAGAGAACGACTAGATGCCACTAACTCATTTAGGGACCTTTAATTTTGAACTTAGGCCTGATGGGGCTTGTTTTTTTTACGCAATTGCAGCTTCTCAAAATTATTATGGAACATATTTGGACAAAAAAATGAACATTTTAATAGGTTATGAGACGCAAAAATAATTATTAACAATGTTATATGTGTGGAATGCAATTCATTTTAATTAATAAAAATACCTAAATAAGAATAATTACGTTTTTTTAAAACTGTGGAATTAAGCATTCCTTTTCCGTTCATTCCATGTTAATGTTGCAATAAAGAATGTTCTATGATGTGGTTTTGTTCATCCTTTCCAGGTGATATAAGTACGACTGTGATTTCGTGACATTAAAAGAAAATATGTTTTAAACGTAAAATGTGTGTCATCCAGTCTCTGTTTTACTGTCTGCTAATTGTTTCATAATTGTGATAAATTGCGAAGCCAAGGAATCCGATCTGGAAATCAATAGCTACTTTTGCTTGTTTACATTTTGAACCCATTTCAAGGACAACTCTCCAAACAGACCATTCATGCACATCTTTCTTATGTTCTGACTATTTAAAGTAGGTCGGTGATTTTTAATATTTAGGCTGCAAAATGTATGATGCGAATTTTGCATTTTACCCCATTTGTCCTATTTACTTTTTTTCTTTAAAAAAACAAAAAAACAAAAAACAAAACAAAGACTATGAAAGTAAGGATTTTTCGGCCTATTTGATTAACCCCACAATATTTAGTCGACGATTTTTCAAGCTTTCTTTTCAGCGACACATTCAGAAGATAATACCCGTTTATTTGTCTGTTCTGTAATATATCGCCGGATACGCAAAGGCGGCAGATCACATTTATGTTTTGCAGCTTATTTGATTTTATGTGCAAAAGAAGAAAAACAGTCTTTGTAGCTTTTTTCATCTTTCTCCCGTGTTTAGACATCAATAAACGTCATTTCTACATATTTTCACTCCCTAACGGATGTTTATATAAAAGGCAATGCCGTGTTTTCCCAGGTATTCTCAATAAAAAAATAAAAATAAAAAAAAAAACATCTCAGGGTGAAAAGGTTAATAATTGTAACTGAATTAAAAAATATGTATTTGCTGACTGGATGTTATAACATTTCGGAAGATAATGCAATTAAAGCAAATGTCTGAAAACAAAAAAAAAATCTGAATCTGTTTGATAAAACGCAAGAAGAAAAAACAGCAAACATCTGTGCAATTTCTAGTTTGTTTTTTGTTTTTTTCAAGGATTCTATTGAGCTGATCAGGAAGAGCGGGGCTAAATGTTTTTTAAAGGATCTGGGGGCTTATTCAGGGTGGGGGTGGAGGCCTTCTCATTACCCTGTGACCGGGTCGAGAGTATCAATCCTCAAAATGCAAATTTTGCCCTCGTCCCTAAACATATCAGATGCAATTTATTCAAAGGAAATTCACCAATCAGCCGCCCTAATAAAACGCCAAACACTCAATCTTGTTGCTGAGGCGGGGGAGAGACCCGTGGTGTGTGTGTGTGTGTGTGTGTGTGTGTGTGTGTGTGTGTGTGTGTGTGTGTGTGTGGGGGGGGGGGGGGGGTGTGTGTGTGTGTGCGTGCGTGTAGGGATGGTAGGGGTGTGTGTGTGTGGGGGGGGTCCCTTTAACCCCCTCTCTGGTCCCTAACGCGAGGTCACTGCGCATCCAGGGTTCACCTGGAGTGCACCGTGCAACATATGTAATGCAAAGCTATTCTGCCTTTTGTGTGGAGAGTCAAGATCGCTTTTATAAAGGCTGGCATCAAGCTCCGAGTGAACAGATGACGGAGACTTGTTCAGCGCGTAAACTTTTGACCCCAATTTTTCCTCCTCCTCCTCCTCTTCTGCAACATATATCGCTCTCATCAGTAGCAGCCAGGAGAGATATCTGCAGCCTCCCACAGCCTTCCCCAATATACATATACACAGAAATATATATTTATATATATATATACGCACAAAGAAGAAGAAGAAGTCGACTCTTTTAATATGCACTAATTATCATTTTCCACAAATTTGATAAGCAGACGAGTTGCCAAAACCAAGATGTGAAATGCTTTTGCGTCTTTGTGATGATTCCCAGTGACAGTGAGGAGGAAATCAATCCAGCACCAAGCTCCAGCTCAAGGCTGATAGGGCTGTAAAATATGCAAATCATCCATTAGAGTCAAAGCAAGCAAAGCAGGGGAAACACTTTGTTGGAAGCATCACTTCAAAACTTTCTCTCTCTCCCTCTCTCTCTCTCTCTCTGCACACATCAGTCCCTCCGGTGTTGGTGCATAACCGCAGGCTTTGCACACCTTCGCTAACTTCATTTACGTGCACCGTCCTTATGGGCAACCCGGTATTGCCGAGCAGGCGTGCGCGCGTGTTTGCCTGCCGTGCATGCATGTGGAAGCGGTTTATTTCCCTCGTTTTCCTCTGCATGCAGCAGGGTGACAGTGAACTTGGCCTAAAGCGAGCTCTGCTGGTGGCTCCGAGAGGATGCAGATTCATCTTTGTGCTGAGGGGCTGACCTCCGGATGAACCCACAGCAGCTCTCCCCTTCTCTATCTTAGCCTGGCAGCGCGCTGCACATGGGGCCCTGTCGAACTGTCTCCCTTATTTGAAATATTGGCAAAGGGGAAGAGAGAGAAGGGGGGTGTTTGCTTCGGTTCCATAGATCCGCGCTCGAGGCACGTCCTGTTTGATTTTCAGTATGACTCAAATGAAACTGGGAAGAGTATAAACAAATATATGTTGTTGTTGTTGTTGTTATTTTTTAGGTCCAGTTCACGTTCGATAGAAATTTGTAAGAGAACTGCAGCTTCACTGCGTATTTCTGATTTGGAAATTGATATTTTTTATTTGTAAATGATACAAAACAATCTTGTAGATCTACCTTTCCTATGACAATAGTTTCTTTAAAGCTGTTTGAATTCAAACAACAAATGACTGAATTCGGTTCACCAAACGCGTTGTGTCAACGAATTATGTCCATTTGTGTTGCTGTTTTTCTCATCTGAAAGAACGTCATATTCTGTTTTTCAACAAGGCCTCCGAAGCGTCGGAAAACTCTACTTAATCTGTCTGGTTAACTAAGAAGAGAGACACGTGTTCACCACCGACTGAATATGATGAAATATGACCAAGTATGGTCACATTTCATAAAATTCGATTTCATTCCAGTTGCCAGATTTCTCAGCTCCCAACAGTTTCTTACTCGTGTCACACTTGTTTGCGCTTAAAATAAGGGGCAGACTGACACACATTATTATTGATAAGGCTAATAAAACAAACTGAAATGAGTCACAAAAAATGTCTCTGTTTTTAACAAAAAAAAAATGTAACCGGCATTTTATTAAGACATGATATTTTTTAACCCTTTTTAAACTTTTGACCGCCTTCGCCCTTGTTCAGACGAGACAAGAGGTCACCCCCAAAGCGAGAGTGACTCTGTTTTGTTTTTTTTTTTTTTTTTTTTTTTTAGGTCAACTGAACTTTTCAACCCCGAATACACACACAAGGAAAGAAAAGCTTGGTTGACACAAAACGGAATTCCTTGTTAAACGTTTCCCCCTTTGTTGCTTCTTCCTGTGTTGTGTTTACTCGACAGTGTTTACAGCCAACCCCAAAGTCCACCTCCACGCGCATCCAACATGTGGAGCGCACGTTTGCGCTCCTGCAACTTTTGCTCCTTTCCCCTCAGCGACTCTGGACCTTCACGCGCGCGCTCCAAAAGTCATCTGTGCAATCGCAATCCAATCACACATTGCGCATCTGCAGGCCTGCATCAGGGCTTAACTTTATCAAGCAACACCGCGCGCTCTCCTGCTGCCCTATATGGAACATTTCTGGCTGCACGGTCTGTGAGTCCTCCAATGTAATAAAACGACAAGTTTTGTGGGGGTGGAAATGGACACAGAGATAATTATCCAACATGTAAAAATGGATTATGAGTTACACCGCAGATGGAGGGGAAACAAGTTACGCAGGAAAGGAAGCAATTAAATAGCCATGAGCTGGACCCAACCCTGCGCAACATCTGCCGAGACCAGTATCCAGCACTCCACAACTGACAAATTAGTGTAATGCACTAATAGGGACGGATAGAGAGGGGAGCGAATACAATAATACGGCTGTTTAACACGGGGGTGACTGCACTCTGGCTACCGGTTAGTCTGGAGAAACTTACCCAGAGAGGCGGTCTTCATCCTGGAGAGAGAGAGTGTCCGGTCCACGTTGAGAGGAAAGTCCGAGCAACAGAGGCTGCAAAGAGAGAGTCAGACAAGGCTTCGCCCTCACTGCGATTATATGTTATGTGCAATATACTGTCAACTCCCCAAAACCATAAAACTTACTTTAATGGCCCACCACGTGACCGTTTATGGCCAGTGAGCCTATCTGGCCGCTCTGCCGGCTGATTTTTTACGATCTAATTCATAGACAAAACCCCCCATTCATTTAGCACCCAAATGTCAAGAGGAGCCAGAATCGGCCCTGTAATAAAGTTTACAGCCGGGGAAAAAAGTCGAGTTAATTTGCTGGGGATTGCTCAGAAGAGTATGCGCAAGAGAGGGGGGTAGGGGGTGACTGGTCGGCCCCTGCTTGGAGCTTGTTAGTGGAGTTTCCCACACACACACACACACACACACACACACACACACACACACACACACACACACACACACACACCTCCCCTACCATCCCATGCAACACCAGAACAAGGTGAGTAACAGCTTTCATTCAATGAGAGAACCTGTTGAATTCAACCGGATTTGGCTGAGAAAAGGCGAGGAGACTTTGATATTTTTTGGAGGGGAGGGGGGGGGGGGAGGAATTGAATGTTTGGGAAGAACGAGCACAGGCCTAGAATTAACCACAAAAAAAGAGGAAGAAATCAAATGCCTCAGTGTAAACAAATATGGTTGAAATGCAACAAGGTGAAATGGCGTTCAGATGAAGATGTCCACTAGTGTCTGAACCCGGTTGAAAATAAAAAAGTAAAACGTTATTTGCCTAAAGAGGCCGTCCAAATATCTAAATGCGGTCGAAAAATCAAAAGTGAAAAGAGGTTATGTCTAAATATAGTTGAAGATAAAAAGTAAAAAAATAAAAATAAAAAAAAAGACTGTATATATTTTAAGATGTCTACAAGTGGCGTTTCGTGACTAAATGCGTTTTAAGGTTTTGAGGATGATTCTATGATGATTCAAGACTTTTGACTTTTTAGTTTAGACTAAATACGGATTCGGTCTATGGCCTAAGAAAATTTGATATATACATATATATGTAATTTTTATATTTTTACTTTTTATTTTTTTACATTTTTTTGGCTACATAAAGAGAAAAACTAGCCAACCCTAATCAGGAATAAAAACACACGTCCAGCTTTTGGAGGAAAAAATATCCTCCACCAAGCGGCCCTGCGCATCACAAAGCTGAAAAAGAAACTCACTAAAGTTGCCGTTTCCAGTAAAAAGTTTATTATCACGGCTATGACAGCCATCATCAACATGAGCATCGATATCATTCTTCTGATTATTGTAGCATTTTTTTTTCCTCTTTCCAGTCTTTGAAAAACATTTACAAAAAAAAAAGCTCATCACGATGAAGTCATAAAGGTGGGGGACCTTCCACATAGAAACAGCAAGAAAAAACAGGGACGAACACGTTTTTTTTGTCAACTATGCTGCGCCCAGGTGAGCAAGTCAAACATAATCTCCTGCAAAAAAAAAAGAAAAAGAAAAGAAAAGAAAAACAACTTAAGAAAACAAAGCACCGCCACTGTACATACAAAGGGGCGAGACGGCACCTCTGTCCATACACGTGTGTTCACAATACAATTACGCACACAAAACGCTTATTTGCTGGTTATCGGAAGCGAGTTTTTCGGTTTTTTTTCTGACAAATTGGCACAATACATGAGACAAATAAATACATACATATACAGTACATGTACAGAGAGAACTAAACACAAACCTTCTATTTAGTTAGTATTTATTAGACTGCTGTTTTGAGTGCATCACACAGATTTTTACTGGACAAGTTCAAGCTTTTGATTTATTTATTTTTTTTAATCCTTCTGAACAAGAAATAATTTAAACGTTTCTTTCTTCTTTTTTTGCCCTAAATCTAAACAGAACTGTACAGAATGCATATTTTTACTCGCATACTGATTAACACGGTGAGAATATAAAGAAAATATAAGGTTAATGGGGGGCATTTACAGAAGATGAGGTGGCTCAAAGCCTCCGCCAACAAGTCTTTGCGAGAATTTTTTTCTTATTTTTGTTTTTCATTTTTTGTACACTTTCAATAGTTTATTTCATTTCACTTTATTTATGGGAGAGGATGCAGAGAGGGTGGGGGGGGCTATCAAGGCCTGTAGGCTCCCCCGCCTGCGGCCGCCATACTCATGCTCTTCAGCTTGTTGTCCTTCTTCCACTTCATTCTGCGGTTCTGAAACCAGATTTTGATCTGTCTCTCGGAGAGGCAGAGGGCATGGGCGATCTCGATCCGCCGCCTGCGGGTCAGGTACCGGTTGAAGTGGAACTCCTTCTCCAGCTCCAGGGTCTGGTACCGGGTATAGGCGGTTCGGGCTCGCTTGCCTTCCGGTCCGGACAAATCTTTGGACAAGAAACACACCAGAAAGATAAAGAGTTTTACACAACGTTTACATGAGTGTGTAAAGTTTGAACACATTATTGCCAAGATATGGGAGCTGTGCATCATGGAGCTGAATATTCGATTTGGAAATTTAAAGTTTGAAACTAAAATTGTATATACCCCCCACCCCCCTGAAAGCAAATTTGAGTCAGACTCTCTGGAATCTTTTTAACTGAATCGGATTATAAATGTGTGTCAATGAACGTATCATAGATATATCCCTACCATGACATTTGTTATAAAATAGCGCTGCACAAATAAGTTAAGCTGAACTGAACTGAGTTTTTTTTTTTTAAAAAGAATTGATAACCATATGGACAATAATATATTCATCTACACCCTTCAGAAATTAAAGTATGTACACAAAATATTTCAAAATCCAAATTTTATCGCTAAACAATATTTCATTCTCTGAGTAAAAGATGAGCTTTGCTAAATGACCCTTATCTGCGTAAATCAAAGCTTTAACAAAACAGGTGAGAGGCGCAATTTGCTGCCACTTTTTAAATATCTGCTTCAGACATCACTAATATAGAATACCCAAATTTCACTCCGATTTGTTTGTAAGTTACAATTCTTTCTTTAAAAAAAATCAACAGCTCCTCATACAAGACATAAAATCGATAAGAGATCATTAAAGAGAGTAGTTTACCATGACTTATGTGGAGTTTTCTCATCCACGGGTATATCTGAGGCTGTGCCGAGTCGCCGGCACTCTGAGGAGTCGTCGGTGCGCTCCCCGCAGGCTTATCTTCCTCTAGGGGGGAAGCCTTGGACGCACAGTCCCGACCAAGCAACAGCGTGCCTCCCCCGTTCGAGCCCGAGCACTGGGCGCCGCTTATGGAGTTCTTCACGGCTCTGAGTTGGGGTTGCGTCTCGGCGCCCGGCGACAAGCTGGCCACCGTGGAGGAGGAGCACGGCAGAGGCTCAGGTGGAGGCGAAAGGGACGAGTTCTGGCTGCCGCCTGCGGACTGGCTGTACCTGACGGGTTCCACTGACGGGCTTGCCGTTGCCGCCGCTGTGTGCGTCGGGGAGTAGCCCGGCGTCCGCTCGCTGCCCACAAAGTGTCCACCGCCGGTCCGCCCGACCGTCAAGTCCATTCCGTTGTAGCCATAGCCGTACCTGCTGGAATGCATGGCCGTGGAGTCCCTGTATTGCTCGTTCGCGGAATTATGCTCCCCATAATTATGTAACTGAAAGTCCGCGCCATTGGGATAGCGACCGCAGAATGAGTTCACAAAATAGGAGCTCATTTGTTGACAGTTCCACCTTTTTTGCCCGCTGCAGGTACTGCTGTTGTTTTTGTGATTGTTTTGGTGGAAGTAAACAGCATAAACCTGCAGCTCCTTGATTTGTGGCTCTTATGCTTTAGCGCGTCCTATTGCACCCTTGCACAATTTATGATGAATTATGGAAATGAGAGTGGGACATGGACTTGATTCTCTCTTACGTAGGCACCCAAATATGGGGTACGAGGCAGAATCACGTGCTTTTGTTGACCAGTCGTAAATCCTGCCTGGTGACCTCCAGAGGTAAACTCGTGCACGCAGGAAACACTCGGGCGGGATGGGAGGGGGCGCGCGCCTCCTCTGCCATGCGCTCTCAGCTATACGAGGAGGTTTTTCTACTGTCGTGCTGCGCCATCCTCTGGCGCAACTGTTGCACTGACTGTCTGCGGCGCTTTTTTTTTTTTTCCCGAGGCGTGGGCTCCACACACGGGGGTCATTCGGAGGTTAACGACCATTGCGGCAAAGAAAGAGGTCTCCCAAACAATACAACGTGACATGCTGAGAGTGCAATCTCTCCAGAGATAGTGTACAGGAATAATTCGATCAGAATCTGTTATGCACGTTGTGCCGGGAGATGGCTGTAAATAGGCTGAGTTAATAGAATAAAAGCCCATTCAGAGCAGGGCCGCGCTCTTTTGCACTTTTTCCCATATAAAAGAAGCTGAACGACTTCATGGGAGAACGTACTGATGAATAAATGTTGGGAGAGGAGATTGAAGCTCAAAACATCACATACACAATATCAAATAATGCAACAGAGCCTGCCGTTCAGAGCCTTTGCAGCTTGTGCCACTTTGGCAAAATGAATACCCACACATACAGGCTTTATATGAATACAGAAATATGGTTTATAAGCAGGTTAGAATGGGTCGATGCAAAGAATCAGGCACTTTAGAAGATGGCTATTGCGTGTCTTATTTTACGCACATAATCCGACCTTATTTTTGTTTTATTTAGAGGCGACTCTTTTATCATTCTGACTTTTAAACGCTCCGTCCTCCAGCAAAGTTACTTTTTATAAGTGTGTGTGTGTGTGTGTGAGAGAGAGAGAGAGAGATGTCAACTGAGACCGATGAGAGAATTACATTTCTCTTTTTATGAGAAACTAAAGGCAACCGAGATTTGTTCTCGAACTCAGAGGAACGACGAGAGGGAGAAGACAACGCGTTGGGAAACAAATATATGAATATTTCGCAAGTAATTTGTAGTTTAAACTGAAGAAATTGTTTCTGAAATGAGACGAGAAAAAAAATGCGAAGAATAAAAATAACTAATTATAGCAGAAGGAAAGAAATTGGGGGTTCATCGCATTCCAATTTTATCATTTGCTCTTTTTTTATTTGGAATTGCACAGATACGGCTAGAATTCTGCATTTCTCGAATCAATGAATTTGAAGAATGGTCACTAAAAAACAAAACAACTTTCAGCTGGAAACTTATATTCTTTCTCTTTTTTTACGTTTTTGCTCTTTCCAATCACTCTGTTCAGCTTTTTGTTGTGTCACAAATGGATAAATCATCTTCAGACATTATATTATAAAGAGATGAACTATGGAATGAGGTCAGAGTCTTGTGCATGGAGGCGCAGAAGCCTCCATAAAGCCTCCG